>NC_085014.1:28416457-28441457 GCF_963854185.1 Sardina pilchardus
CAGCTCTACAGTACCCAGTACAATAGAACACAGAACATTACAGCTCTACAGTACCCAGTGCAATAGGAAGTGCTCCATGTTTGGGCTAAAGCTTGTCAGTGAACCATCACACACAGGAAACTCACTCAGGGCCTGAGGCATGGGTCTGCTGTATTTCATATCACCCCCCTTCCCCAACACACACCCACACACACACACTTTTCTGTTGGACTCCCTTTCTCCCTCTCCCTCTCCCTCGCTGTGTGTGTGTGTGTGTGTGTGTGTGTGTGTGGGAGGAGGCCAGCTCTTACCCCAGCCTGCCATCCATGGCTGCAGCTCCTCCAGGAATGATCTTGGTGATAAAGATCCCTGGGTCGTCTGGGATGTGCGGATTGTCTATTCCCCCAGCGATGCTGAAGCCCAGGCCAGAGTTGCCCTGCAAACGCGCAGCAGATGTTAGCGACACACACACACACACACACACACACACACTCACTCACTCACCCACACATAGACACAACTTACAGCTATAATAGATACACATAAATAAGCGTGCACACACAAATGCATACACACATATAAACCCACACGTGCCTATGTCATTTTCTGTTCATTTCTATTTAGTCTATTACTATTATTGGTGTTTTCTTTAATATAAGCGATATGACTTCACCTTAAACTGTCTATTTTAATGTAATGTTACTAATGTAAGTTGCTTTGGTAGACAAGAGAGTCTGCTAAGAACTATAATCATAGACATAAACATAAGCATACACACAGAGACAGACACAGATGCACACATACAGCCAATGCACAAACACAAAGGCCGTTCTCAAGGTCAGGAGGGCTTAAGCTATGCATACACAGAGGGTTTCTGGGAATCATGCCTCTTGATTGTGTGTGTGTGGGTGTGTATGTGTGTGTGTGTGTGTGTGTGTGTGTGTGTGTGTGTGTACTGTATGTGTGTGTGGGCTTTCGGTTTGAGTGCATTCTGCACAAAGAGAGCTCCGTTAATGTGCTCTCTGACGAGATCTGAAGGTGGTGGCGAGCTTTAAGGAGGCTCTTATAGCGTTAGCTTCTTATAGCGCAGCTTATAGCACGCTGGAGAGCACCTGGAAAGCAGAAGCCAAGTGCCCTACCAGCACTGCTTGCTTGCCCCGTGCTAAAGTACCTCATTTGGTGTTCTTTGGGCAGAGGCAACCAGGCTCTCTCTAACAGTCACATCGGCACAGCCAGACCCCAAACAAGACAGCTGAGAAAAGATTTCACTTTATTATTTTCTATAATTAATGAGCAACGGTCGCTGCAAATTAGGACAGAGGGAGTCTGAAGCACCCCAGCAAGGGCCGTGGCAGCAAGAGAGGGAGAGAGAGAGGGAGGGAGGGAGAGAGAGAGAGAGGGAGAGAGAGGGGAGAGGGGAAGAAGGCAGACAGAGAGTGAGATGGAGTGTAAAAAAGTGTTAGCGAGAGGAAGGAGAGATCAAGATAAACAGAGAGAGAGAGAGAGAGAGAGAGAGCATTCCAGTAAAGGAGGGAGAGAGCAAAAAAAGGAAGAAGAGAAGAGACAAGACAGAGAAAAGATTGCGAGCGCTCTCCCACCACCAAATGTAACACACCCACAGACCTTTTAAAGTGTGATTTTACAGCCTCTCCTTAAGCGCTGCCAATGAGAAATGCCACCTCGAAAGCGGCGCAGCCCTGCAATTATTCTGAGAGCCCGGGCGACGCTGCCGCCTGCGCCACGCAGGGCCTTCATTATGCCACTGACCCGGTGATGGGCAGGGGCCGCTATAGCGCTGGCATATGAGCGCTGATTAAAGGCACATGACTGTGCATTACAGGAGAGGAGCTCATTTGCGTTAACTAGGTGGCGGCTCCTCTGGAGGCCTGCGCACAGTAATGTAATGTGGGCCACTTTACTCAGCACAGGCACATGCCCGTGGAGCTCTGCTGCTCTATAGGGAGCCGGCCCAGCCAGGGCGTCTGTTGCCATGACCGCACAGTTCACATTCTCAGTGTTGCTTTTGCGCCGAGATTTTTACAGATGCCATATTGTGGGGGCCCTGTAGGTCTTGAGAGAGTACAGTCTACTGCCATCTAGTGGCAAAAGAAGTGCTTGTCGTGCATCAAAGGAAAACAAATTCCGAGGAGAACAGATGAGGTAAATGCAAATTGCCAAGCTGGCAGCTTGCTGGATACTCAGTAATGAGCCAGTAAAAAGACATACCCTTTCCAAGATGATCTCTTCGTATTTGTACATGCCATCACTTCCGTTCACCTGTCACCAGAGAGAATTGATGTTGATACATTTCAGTCACTGGGTAAACAGTACATACACACCATCTTAAACACAGCTATAACATAGCGTTGGCTGACATCAGTAATCCACCGACAGATAAACAATGTAAATTGGATCTATGTTACTTACTGGAGTGAATGATCAAAGATTAAAACTAAGTAAGAAGATTACAGTTGATATGTGCAGATTTCCTGACTGTGTGACATCATTCAGCATATGGCCCATGCATGTGGGAATATGAGCAGCAAGGCTGCGTGGTCTCTGTTGCAGAGGAGCGCAGCGTATGTACGTGTCCTCATCCTCCACTCAGTTGTGCCCGTGCCGTAGGCTCCTGGGAGGGCACGGGCGTTTGAGAACGAGGAGGTAATGAGAGCATGAGACACGGCGAAAGACAGAACGAGAGAAGGAGAGGAAGAAAGAGAGAGAGAGAGAGAGAGAGAGAGAGAGGGAAAGAGAAAGAGAGAGAAACACATAACGGATACTTACATAAGGGCCTGCATCCAGCGAGTCTGCGTTGACAATGATGGGGGGAGGGTTGGCCTGCAAGATGAGGAGAAGAGATACCCATTACCTCTACTGCCAGCCTCACAGGCAGACACACTCACAAGGATGCCAAGTACACACACACACACACACACACACTTCCAAACACGCACGCACGCTCATACACACACACACACTTCCAAACAAGCACGCTCACACACACGCTGACACACACTCAGAGACACGCACATTAAAGAACACATTTTTGGTCAGGAATAGCTAAACAAACGGATGCCAGTGGTGCAGGCCGTGTGTGTGTGACCGGAGGCGGACAGACACAGGAGGCCTGGTGCGAGGGGAGCGCGGCGGCCGCGAGGGGAGGCAGGAGCGCGGGACCTGAGACGAGTTTAGAACGGCCTGCGCAGGGGAGGGATCATAGCCGAGCCCCCAGTGGTGCTGGCCCTGAGCTACACTAAATGACACATTCCTCCTCTTGTTTTTAGAGCTCACCGACTGTGACAGCGCCACTGCAACCACGACTCAGTGCAGAGAGAGATGGGGTGATGACGTAATGGAGGGAGAAAAAAGAACATTTTGGGTAGACCAGAGTGAACTTTGGAAGGCTTCCTGACACGTTCCCATGCTCTGCTGAACGTTAACGACACGGACCAGGAGAGCATTTTTTGGCAACGGTAGGATCGGAAGGATAGGTTTCTGTAAGACCATTCTATCTCCCCTGTCCTGCTGCTTGCATTTCAAAGCTCCAACAACAACCAAAAGTGAGAGAAGAGTTCCAAGTGCAGGTGATGAGGTGAGCTCTGTCAGAGCGGCTCCTTGTCCCCAGTGGAGCGGTACCGTGCTGGCCTCTCCCCTGCAGCCCTGCCGCTGCGCTGCGCTGCGCTGGAGCTATTGATCAGAGGGGGCTGGTGCTGGGGCTGGTGCTGGTGCTGACGGGGCAGCAGCACACAGAGCTGTTCCCAGAGCAGCCTCCCCACCCCCTCACAGTCCTCTCCCTCTCCACCCCCTCACAGTCCTCTCCCTCTCACACAGCCACCCCCTCACAGTCCTCTCCCTCTCACACAGCCACCGCACGCTCGCTCGCCCGCTCTCCTATTGATCCAGCATCGACCCGTGATCTCCTCAGACCTCCCAATCAGCACCCAAACACCAGTCACTCTCCCTCTCTTCCTCTCACACACACACTTCAAAGACACGCACACACACACACACACAGTACTGTCTATATGTGTCTTTGTTTGTCCTTACTCTTTTCTTTCCGCTCAGTCTCTCTCTCTCTCCCTCTCTCTAACAAACAGAACAGCCCTAAAATGACACAAAGGTGTGGTGGCCATGTCTTGCTGCTATGCTTTGCGCCGGCCTGTCATCCTTAGTGGAGGCAGATGTTGTTTGTGTTTGCGGCGGGCAGATGATCTCTCCACATGAGCTGCCTGGGCCCCACATCCAGGGGAAAGGAGGAGAGGGGGAGAGGGAGGAGGTGCAGGACCGACTGCAGAACGAGGAGTGGGGGGGGGGGGGGGAGCGAGGAGGTGTGAGGAGGTGCTGGGACAACTGCAGAGGGATCATCCGAGGTCCAGCAGGGCGGTGGGGAGCGGCCGCCTACTAAAAGCTTTTCCTCGCACAGCCACCTCCATTTCTCCATTTTCACCTGACACTCCTACCTGCTTCCACCCTCAGCGCCACTGACAGGTACAGGACGCACTCAGGTGGAAGAGGCACACACCACACACAGAGACGCATACGCACACACACACACACACACACACACACACACACACATACTCTGTCCCAGTAATGTGCTGCTCTCTTTGTGAAAATGAGATGCAGTCCAGGTCCTCACCTCAGCCCCTGTAGCGTCAGCAGCACCTGCATCAGTGTATGCATGAGGGGGCAGCAGGTAAAGAGCACTGACAACACTCCCCTTATGGCAGGGGCAGACTATACCATTTTTTAGTCGCTCACGATTGTCGTTTACGATCTACCATGTCACACTATACGATTTTAGAACCATGAAAACCTCTCCACGTCTTGGTCGGTAGAGAGGCCACATACACACGAAAGCATCGGTCGCGTCATACGACTCCCGTCAAATTTCTGACAAGCCGGTCTTTTTGTCGGGCTGTTTTAGAACGTCGTGAACGACAAATCGCAAGTCGTGAAGCATGTCACATTATAAGATTCACTCTGCATTCGATGTCGTGCCCGACCATTTGAAATCGGATACGACGCTGTAAACTTGTCGGTCACGACAAATTCGGGCCAATATCGGGCTAATATCGTGTAATCTGACCAGGCCATTACTGGACACAACCTTCTTCCACGACAGGCAGCAACTCAATATTGGAGCGCAAAACAACATGGAGCCAGCATCAGGTTTTTACACCATCATTTTTGTGTCCATTTTTTCTGTTTCTGTTTTCTGTTAAGAGATGATGTCCTACACTAATCATTGAGACTACACCATATTGTCAATAGTTGCATATGAGCTGGGGGGAGATCCAAGATGCTTTTCTTGGAAGTATCAGTAGTTTTCACTTCCTCATCACAACTAGATCAAGAAATTGTGATCTGTCAACAGAAATGACATTAGAGGTCCCACATGTTGGCTACTACAGTACATAACGGTGAAAACCCATTTCAATTCATTTACGATTGAAGGCCCAAGTCAATGGGCAATGCTGTTCAGCTTGACTGGCCTCGCCACAGTCAATGTTCATTATAATACACAGAAGCACACTAAACTAGTCTGGAAACCAATGGCCATAGCATTCACACATCATCGACCAATGGCAGTGATTTGAACATTCTCACTCGGTTTTATAGGCTACCGTTTACATTACAATGAGCCAGCGCATGTAGAGGAAGAAGACTCTACTGCACGTGCTCACTGGTCCTCTGCTCTGGGCTTGGGTCCTGTATGTAAATCAGTGCAACTTCAGACGTATGCATGCCCACTCCCCATACATGTTACCATAAGGTGCGTGCACTGGCCAGCCTGCCAATTAAACAGAAAATATGCTCCAGTAATGACACAGCGAGCCAGCCACAGTCTGGGGCCAGTAAAGCCAGCAGTAAGAGCCATCATCCTGGTCTGGGATTGACGCCGTAATCCCAGCATCTTTATCACACCGCGTAAGCACAACAAGAGGACAGCAAGATAATCTCAACATCTGTAATCCTGGCCCCTCTCCGGTGAGAGAGCGAGACAGAGGTGGGGCGAGGGGGTGGGGGAGACAGAAGGTGAGCGGAGGATGACCCGCCCCACCCCCCCCCTCTTCCCTCCCCCGGGGAACAGCATCACAAGGCCTGTGTGACGGTGACGTGCGTCGCGCTGGAGAGAGGCTTACGCTGTCTGTAGTGCGTGGCACGTCAGGCCCACACACACACACACACAGACACAGACACACACACATTTTCCCAGATTAAAAAAGGGCAGCGGGATGAGAAAGGGGGGCGGGGCTAGCGTTGCAGAGGGAGGGCCATGAGCTGGAGAGAGATGCCTGAGGAGGCGCGGAGGGCAGCAGAGGTGCGCAGGAGAGCAGGAGACGGCAGGAAGGGCTGGAGCTCCTCCAGATGTGGCAGCAGGGGAAGACTCAGGGGCACTGGGGGGGGGAATTAACCTAATCTGGATTAGATTATCATAAATCCTTTAATTTCCTTTTAATTCAAAACACTAATCATTTAAGGCTGTACGTGCAGCCAGCTGTTGCAGTTCACACTGGTGCAGCTGCAGTAGTCTCACTGTCTCAAATACACACACATATCACACACATACACACACACACACTGTTTACATAGCGGCACACACACTCCACCAGCTTCTCTCTATTCAAAGACAACTCTGCCCTTGGACAACACCCGCCGCATCCATCATCTCTCTGCCTCCTCCTCCTCCTCCTCCTCTTCCTCCTCCTCCCCCACATCCCCTACATCCCTCAGTCCAACAGGGAAATGAAGGTGACTGAGCACAACACAGTTCACGCTCATTTGTGTAGATCACGGGGGAATGAGCGCGCGCTCCCACTCGGCCGCTGCTGTAGTCTGGGTCTGAGTTGCCTTATTAGGGAGGTGTATTTATGCCCGGCGCTCCGGGCGGCGCTGCCCCTGGCCTTGGCTGCGGAGCTCCCTGTGGGAGCGCCATCCGTCAAAGGCTTGTCCTGAAACCGTTGGCGAGCGCCAGGGTGAAAAAAAAGAAGCCCTCGTCCAAGCTGTTAAATAATCTATGGGTTGCCATGGCGACTGCTGCTCGGGCTTTCGCACACTGGCTGGCTGGCAGGCATGCAGGCAGGCTGCTCTCAGAGCCCTCCCCCTCTCCCCCTCTCCTCTCAGAGCCAGCGCACTGCTCAGGACACAGGGCTGCTGCTGCTGCTGCTGCTGCTGCTGCTGCTACTGCACGCGCTCCAGCGCTGGCCTCCGCGGACTGGACTCTCTCTCTGGGGCTTGAGCGCGCCGCTGCCGGCCGGTCTGTCTGAGACAGATACTGAGCAGCGACGGGGAGGACGGCTATTCCACACACTGAGCTCAGCGCTTCGATAGTCGCCTCTCACATACAACGCACAAGGTGTGTTCATGGCTACATGGATTTCTCTGACCAATAACTATAATGTCCAAATGTGCACAGCGGGATTGACCACAATGCCAAAATGTGCTATTGCATAGGGAGGTATTAAAACATATTTTTTGTGGCATATTAGAACAAAAGAATGTCTTAAAGGTACACAATAATATACAGTAAATATTCACTCAGTAACACAAATTGACCACACTCTTTCTACAATTTACCACAACAATCTGCATTTTCTAGATTATGTAAACCAAATAACAGAATCCACAGGATTCCTGCCCAAAACGTCACAATAACGAAGAAACACTCTTCATTCATCAGAGGCAGCCATGCCTGAGTTAGCCTTCCACTTAGCATCTGTGCTAGCAGCATTAATGGGTGGTGCAGGTCTCCTCTCCAGCCTCTCATTCCAGTGGCTGCTGTCAGATGAGATCCTGTAGGGGTGGGCTGACGCCTCCTCTGCTGCACTCCCCCCACACACACTCACATGTGTGCTGCTCTAGTGCTCCACGAGCCCCACATCTCTCCTCCTCTAGAGCTCTGGGAGGTGTGTGAGGGGACATGTGTGTGAGTGTGTGTGTGTGTGTGTGTGTGTGTGTGTGTGTGTGTTGTTCCAGTGGAGGAGAGGGGGGTCAGTGGGGGCCAGAGTGGGGGGTGTTAAGGTCCACGCTGCTGATCTGTTCCTCTCCCACCTTGGCGTCTCATATGCTACGCTGCAATCCGATCAATAGCCACTCAATTACGATGCACCCAACATCTCATTCACGCTCAACCAGGGGTGCCGGAGCAGAGGAGAGAGGGATGAGGAGAGAGAGGGAGAGAGAGGGAGGGAGAAAAGGGAGCGATAAAGGGAGGATGATTCAAACTGAAATGCCTTGAATCCTGCCGCACACCACTTTGGACAATCTGAAACCTAATCAGCTGCCACAGAAGCATGACTGAAATAGACACAGAGGTCATCGGATTCGGATTTGAGCGCTCCCACGCAAACAACCCCTACCGCTTTCATTCCCCCCAACCTGCTCACGGCGGGCGCAGCCATCACGAGGCAGCTGGCGGCGCAGGTCCTCGGCTGCCGTCATGGCGGCGCGGGGGTCTACAAAACACATCTGCCTGATTACGCGGCCGCGGAGCTGTCACCGGCGCTCCCCACCGTCTTCACGCGCCCGCCGCCGCGCCTCTTATCTCCGCCGTCTGTTTTGGGTCACGGCGAGCGGAGGCTCCAAATGAGCCGCGCAAAAGGTCGCAGCGCTGACCTTCAGCCACCGAGAAATAAAAATTAATGATGTGTAACGTCGCCATGGCAGAGCACGGAGGCATCCCGAGCCAGCGCAACAGATTGGCGCTCTCCGTGAGTTCAGGTGCACAGGCTCGGGTCTGTGTGCACCGCTCACAACACTGGCCAACAACTCCCCCAAACACAGCCGTGCTCAACATGAAGCACTCACATGCTTCTCCAAAATGACTGCTACTGCATCTAACAGAGACACACATCACATCAGAACATTCAGCAGTTCTAAGTTAACAGCACCCTGTCCAATCTGATCTGGCCCGGATGTGTTGGGGTTTGTGTGAGCTTCTCATTGTGGTGGTGGCTCTGTGTGGCATCATCTCCGTCACTCCAAAGTCTACATCCGGCTCGCGCTCTCATGAAAAAAAGACGGCAGCTTGCCATCAGGTTGGCCTCAAATTACCAGCAGCACAACCAGATGCCCACCGTAATTGAGTGAAGTCTGGATGAGAGTACAGGGCAAGACAAGGAATGAGGGCAAGAGCAAGAGACTGAGAGCGCCATACCAGGAAAATGCTCGGCACATCCTGAAATGCAACATAATATTGGCTTTCTTTTTCTAGAATACTAGTTTGCCTCTCTCCCTGGTTGCTACCCTGTAGTTGCTAAGCTGAGAGATGTGCCGCTTGTGCTGAAGAGTGCCAGGAAAAGGGCATAGGGCTTCTCTACTAGTCTAGAAAAGATCCAGCGCTGGTGTATTTTGGTAAGATTGGACAAAATCCTGTGGTTGCCATTCCTGCCCTTTTGCACACAGCCCTGCTAACAGCCAGTGCAGCACTAGTGCTCTACAGCCGTGCTCTTGTGTGGGGATGTGATTGGGCAGCAGCGTCCCTGTACAGGCCTCATGACCTGAGCTCCACTATCACAGGCCGGACACAGCCAGGTGCCAACGCACTCCATCACTCCAAGGGCTGCGGAGGATCATGGTGTTTCTCAGAAACTTTTGGTCTGCAAAGAACGACAGACAGAGAGATGGAGCGAGGGGAAGATGAAAAAGAGAGGGAGAGAGATGCGGGCCTGCAGGCTGCAGAGCGGCTGAAGGGGCTGAAGGGGCTGAACTCGCCACAGACAGTGAGAGAGCCCTCCACAGAGGCACCGTCTGAAAGAACAGCCAGCCCCTGCACAGCCTTTGACTCCACAGATACATCACTGATCTGGCCCCGCCTCGCCTCGCTTCCCAAACAGCCCCCCCCCCTCCCCTCCTCCTCCCCACCCCTCTCTCTCTCTCTCCCTCTCTCCCTCTCTCCCAGAGGAGGGGATGACCGAGGGCTCTGGCTGCCTCGCTCTGCTCTCACCACTCCGGATCACCCACGCGGCTCCATTCACTCCCTGCTCCCCTGCACACTCGGCTCCACTGACGAATCACGTAGGTGTGGAAAGTAATGAAGAATTACAGTAAGTAGGACAACGGCAACAACAACAACAAGCATCGGGAGGGAGAAGGAAAGGCGGAGAGGAAGAAAGAAATAGATGAAGAGAGAGAGAGAGAGAAACAGAGAGAGAGTGAGAGAGAGAAAAGGAGAGAAAGCACTGTGTGGCACTACATCTTTCTCTGCATGATTATGAATACATTCATGAGAGCGGTTATCCATATGCTGGCGTATTTATTGCCAGAAAGGCCACGGAGTAAAAGAGAAGAAGGGGGGGAGAGGTGGTGGAGGGAGAAGGAGGCCTTTGTTTTAAAAAGGACACTTTTGCATCGCTTCAGACACTGCCAAAACAATCTGCCTCCCATCGAGGGGCCAGATCCACTGTCTGTCCTGCCCATACACCTTAGGGCTGGACACGGCCCACGGCCTGGACAAGACTGAGACAACACACACACACACAAAGACATAAACTAACACTCACACTCAACCACACACACCTTAAAAAATCAACGCCACAATTTGTTTCAAGAGATAATATGTGTCATAATAAATGTATCACTCATATGACAAGCACATCTGAAAATATACACCAATTATACCAAATAAAGTCGTAATTTTTACTTTTACTTACATTAATTATAATTGCGCACTCACATGCATTTTTTCCATGGTCAGAGGTGTATGTTTAAATACTATTCTTTGTTCATCTATGAATAATTAATTTCTTGAACATTTTGACTCGTATTGTTGGGGTTGAACAGATTGATGAACCCTTTTGACTCATGATAATTACATGAGGAAAATAGATCATTACTGCATGTTATTCTCTGGGGGGGCTTCAAAACCCCACAGAGGGTCATTTGTGCTTAGAACTCTTCAATCACTGACATCTTCTCAACCAACGACATTGGCCAATACCAAGCTACATCAACACCCACGCAAATGTCCATAAATCTTTTTTAAAATTATGAATTTCAAGTCATATCAATCAAACTCAAATTGGGTTGTTTCGCCTAGATTTATTTTCACTTAATAAAAATGAACAACTGTAGTTTGATTGATACTACTTGGAATACACATGAAAAAATCATGTTTTTTTAGTATTTGTAAAAACTGAGTTATCAGATTTTGCAAAGGAACTCATATGCTGATACAAAAAAAATCTGATTAAAATTCTGCATGCTAGCCTACAGGCTTTGTGGGCTGAGATGAGCATTTACAAAATGGCCGAGTCAGTGGCAGCTTCTCCTCTCCTGGGCATAAGACAAAGCAATCTGGCGTGGCGTCACTGGCTTGCTTTAATGCTGCTCTGGAACTTGTGGCTTTGGAGAGTCAGCAGCAGCCGCATAGAGGAGCAAGAGGCAGCGATGCCACTGACCACAGTCTGACAGACAGAGAGACAGAGACCGAGAGAGAGAGAGAGTTCAGGGTGAGTGGCCTGATGTTGCATCGGTCTGCACACACAGATACAGATACACACACACACACACACACACACACACACACACACACACACATGCAGTCTCTGTCTCTGAGCTCTCACCCAGCGCCATCTCAGACAGCGGACTCGTCACTGGCCTCAGAAATATCCCGATGAGCATATGCAGTGGCTGTGGATTTGGCTGATTATATAATTGGAATTTTAATGGGGAATATTAATCCGCTGCAGCCCATATTGGGTTTTATAAGCTGGCTGATCAGGATCTGCCGCTGCTCCAGCCGCCTATGCACAGTGTCCCGTAACCCTCCCTGTGTGTGTGTGTGTGTGTGTGTGTGTTACACAAGTGGCACGCTACGCCAGGGTTCCAGCTCACACACACACACACACACACACACACACACACACACGCGTACAGTACGGACACACACGCTCAAACACTAGTCAGAGGTATTTGCTGAACTGGAGTGGTAATGTCCCAGTGCTGCGGATGCATGGACAGCATGTAAATGTATTCCTCTGTCAGGCCGGTGATTTGGAGCGCCCGTGATGGGCTCTTTCTAAACAAAGCTTATGTAACACCTTGTCTTATGTGTGTGTCTGTGTGTGTGTGTGTCACATATGAGAAAGCCCTCCACAAAATAAACACGCTTCTGCCTGCCTGTGCGTCAGCACTGCAGTCTCTCTGTCATTAGCCCCGGCACAGCTAATGTGAACTCTGCTTCAGCCTGCACCATAGCAACACATCAGCCGTGTGTGTGTGTGTGTGTGTGTTTTAGACCAGGCCCTCCTCCTCAGCGCGAGGGGGGCAAGGCATCAGAAATCACGACCGCACTAAAAAAAGCGCGTTGGGAGAAAGCGTTGCGTTGTGACGGCACAACGAGCGCACGGCAGAGTGGAACGTGTGTCCTTGGCTGTGGCTCAGGAGATGTCCACACACTACACAGGCTCCACATAAGACGCCTGTGCTCTCTCCTCTCCTCTCCTCTATAGTGCAGGAGCCACAGGAGGAGCACAGAGCTCCTTCATGCCTTAACACAGCCTTAACAGCACACAGAGCTCCTTCATGCCTTAGCACAGCCTTAACAGCACACAGAGCTCCATCATGCCTTAGCACAGCCTTAACAGCACAGAGCTCCTTCATGCCTTAGCACAGCCTTAACAGCACACAAAGCTCCTTCATGCCTTAGCACAGCCTTAACAGCACACAAAGCTCCTTCATGCCTTAGCACAGCCTTAACAGCTCACGGAGCTCCTTCATGCCTTAGCACAGCCTTAACAGCACACAGAGCTCCTTCATGCCTTAGCACAGCCTTAACAGCACACAGAGCTCCTTCATGCCTTAGCACAGCCTTAACAGCACACAGAGCTCTTCTCCCTCGTTCCCTCTGTTTTCCCTTTTTTTTAGCGCACTGCCACAATGTCACGATGTCACGATGACTAATGGCATATAATAAAGCACATTGTCTCTCATGCTCTCTCTCTCCCTCATCTCCTCTGCATATCAAACACTGAGGAGGGGGAGAGGGGGGGGGCAGAGAAGATGCATGTTATGGTGTGCTGTGTTGTGTTGTGAAGAGTGTCCTCATTTGTTTGTTACTATTTTACATACGATGAGACAGGTTCAATGTTTGGCAATGCTATTGGTCCACCTCAGCCTGCCGTATGAAGGAATCATGTCTAAAAGGGCAAACCAATCAGATACTCATTGGAAATAAATGCATACATTGGGAAGTCATTTAGGTGATCAAGTTAGCATTTCCACTGTACATTAACACAATTATCTGTACGGATTCTTCATATCCATGTCTAGCACCTCCGTATCAGAAATAGCAGCCGTATAATAACATCGCGGCTGCTCGGCGAGCATCCCAGGGGCTCTGCCACACTCACGTGTGCGCAACACAACATCTGTTAGCCGCCCACCTCTTTCCAGGCATTGACAAGATGCACAAAGACCGGTGGAGGTGCCACAGGAAAGAACAGGGTTCCGCAGTTCAGGTGGCTCTTGTGCTATTTCAACTGTGTAGCGCTCGGCGCTCACCACAACAGAACAGGCTTTCAGTGAAAAGTCCTTCACTCCTATACAGTACCTCCGCAAATAACTCAACTTACTGAGAACATGTCGGATTCCTGACTATCAGCCTGAACATCAGGTTCTATAAAGAGAATTTAATAAAAAAAAAAATGTCATGTGTGTTTACTTTAGCTGTGGACATACACAAGATAGATTATTCCAATTGAATTAACTTGGAAGCATTCAAATATGTTCAGCAATATGTAGAGCATTGTAAAGCAGGGGACATTCATTCACTCATAAATCCTAATGCATAAAGTGACTTATACAAGGTTAATCCAGTGTCTAAAAGTAGCTGAATACATTACTGTCATGTTATATTGTCCCACTGTCAATCCAGACGCACATTGCATCCTACATCAAGCAAGAGGAGCCTTTGAATAAAATGCATCTTCTTCAGTTCCATCATAAAAACCCAAACAAAATGGTAGCTCCTTGCACCAGTGCATTAGTGCAGTTACGGCGGTGGCAGCTGAGGTTATTGCTGTATAAGTGTGGTGCGGGCTGCGAGCCCTGCCAAGTCAAGCACTGGGCCGGCTGCCTGCTGACCCTGTAGCACGCGGAAACTTTGCTAAAGCAGGCCCCAGTAATCCACAGTGTAAGCCCCATGGGGCTCCGCAGCTCATCCCCCTCAGCCCCCACCACGCCACGCCACGCCACGCCATCCAGTGGGAGAGATAGCGGGGGCTGGGGGCTGGGGGCTGGGGGCTGGGTGTGTGTGTGTGTGTGGCTGGGGGAGGAGAAGGGGCTCTCGAGAGATGGGCTGCCAGATCTGCGCCTCGCTCTTATCTCATCTCAGGAGACGGCAGGGCGCACGCTGGCCCGCGCGCCGAGCAGGAAGCAGACGCGGGCAGGCAGGGTGGAGCCGGAGCGCTCCAGCAGGGAATGCCAATCCCAGCTGGGCATCATGGAGAGGGCCAGCAGCCTTGGAGACATGTGAGTGACGGCAGCTTGAATGATGAGCTCATTCACACACCCCGTGCGTACGCGCGCGTGTGTGTGTGTGTGTGTGCACACATGCAAGACATGGCACATCTAATAAAATGTATGCATAAAACAGCTCAGGGCTCAGGGAAAATTAATCTTGGCCCAATTAATGTCCATGTTTAAATAGACGGCAAATTGAAGCATGTAGCGATGTCCAGGACTTGGGCTGCACGTCACTGGAACAAAGATGGGTGTCTCTGTGTCTGCGTCTCTCCACCTCTCCTCTCCCCCTTTCCTCCTCTGGCACAGATATTTATCTCAGTGGCCCTGACAGCTTAACGGCCGTGATCTCAGTGGGTACACAGTCTCCACCAGGTCATAATGACTGATAATGAAGCGCGGGGCTTGTTGAGATCATCCGGCCTCTGCGCTCCATTCATTCAGCACAGCCATTCAGCCGCGGCGTGTTTAGATAAAGTCGGCCGCTCTCCGTCACCAGGAAGGCCACTTCCTAGCGGCTCTGAGGCTGACTCACTCTCCTGCCCCTATGCCATTCCATTCCCTCTCAACAACTTCCTGTAAAGAAAGAACATTCCGTGGCCAATGACCAGATATCCCAGCGTGCAACTGACGCTGGCGAGGTTGGGCACCAGCCCAACCCCTGGTCCGTACCCGTTTCAGCAGTGCCCGGGATGTTCAAATCAACATACAGTGGGCAACCCAAAGCATACCTTTAAACTTCATTTTTTCCCACTGTAAGCTGCATTTCAGATTTCATAATGTATTATTCATGCACCCTCACAACATTCAAAGGGGGCTCATTTGTAAGAGAACTCGAGGACACACACTGCTGCTGAAGAAACACAAGGCTGCTGGATAGAGCGAGATGTATTATGGAAATGGAGTCCTACTAGCGCACCTCGGACAAATCAGCCGTGCAGCACAAAGAGCCAACAAAACGCTTTCTTTAACAGTTTAGTCTCCACTCGCAGGGAAACAAATCCAGGTGTATAGTCTGAACACAAACATTACTTTTTCTTAATTTTTTTTCTTCATTAATTTATCTAGACTGATGTCAAATATAGCATTTGTACAGGTACATGAATTGTGGCAACAGCTGAATTACGTTTTTTAAATGGATTGCTTTGTGCTTGATTGTGAAGTTAAATGTAAATGATCTAAAAGACTGTATAGTGTGCTGTGGTATCTGAATCACCAGGCAACCACAATTCAGATGAACAGTACCTAACACAAACACAGAGAGAGTGAGGAGCAAGAGGAAGATGATGCTGATGAGGAGGATGTGGAAGAGGAGGAGTAAGTGAGGAGCAAGAGGAAGATGCTGAGGAGGAGGATATGGAAGAGGAGGACGAGAAAGTGAGGAGCAAGAGGAAGATGGTGAGGAGGAGGATCTGGAAGAGGAGGAGGAGGAAGCGAGGAGCAAGAGGAAGATGGTGAGGAGGAGGATGTGGAAGAGGAGGACGAGAAAGTGAGGAGCAAGAGGAAGATGGTGAGGAGGAGGAGGAGGATGTGGAGGAGGAGGAAAAAGAGAAAAAGAGAGAAAAGATGACGAGAGGAGAGGAAGTGGAAGCAGCCAGCCCAAATGGCTGAGGGGCTGCTTGGATGATCCATTAGAGAGAGATGGCACTCCGAGACTCCACATGGTGAACACGTCCATCACAGCCAGGGCTCTTCACACGGAGCAGAAACAGCTCTTACTGGGAAGAACAATTAAAGATGGCGGCTATACATCCATTTCACTATTCCCCATTTGTGGCCTGTCTAAGGGAAATCACATCCCAACTGCTGACAGTGCCACCCCTGTGGCTTCAAAGAAAAGGCAAATAAGGCCGTCCTTGTAGTCTACTGCAGTGGTGGAGACTATTCCAGAACCTTCACACCATGGCCTGCACACACCCATGGCACGTGTGTGATGAGGACAGCGGCATGGTGGGAGAACAGAGGAGTGTTTGGAGCGGGAGGTCAAGAGGCTGAGGAGGCCGGGAGGGGTCAGGGGGCGCTGAGGACACGCCGCTCCACGCGTCCACACGGGGCGGGCAGCGCGCGCCATCCCACGGTGCTGGCACGGGGGGTCCAGGGCACGAGCGGCACTGTTCTCAACCGAGGCCACCCAAGGATGGCAATGCAGACGGCCATCGAGGCAGAAGTGTGCCCAAAATGTCACAGTGGCACCACACCAGACATGGCTGTGTGGGTACTCTACGTTTGCCAGTATCCTCAGCAGTGACAGACAGTTCCAACGCTTTTTAAATGTGTGTAAGAATATGGCTTTGGCAAAAATATTGCTTTAAAGAGACACAGAGAGAAAGAGAGAGAGAGAGAGAGAGAGAGAGAGAGAGAGAGAGAGAGAGAGAGAGAGAGAGAGAGAGTGGTGGGTGAGTATTGGTGAGGAGGTGAGGCCTATGAGAGGGAGCACACATGCATGAGAGCGCCAGGCTGCCCTCTCTCTCTCTCTCTCTCTCTCTCTCTCTCCCTCTCTCTCAGGGCCGCTCTGCTGGGCACCACACCGCTGTGGCGCGTGGGAGCTGGATGCGTCCACAGCTGAATCAGGAGAACATGCCCCCACCCCACCACCCCACCCTATCCCAATAACAGTGTCACGCTGCTTCTAGGCCAGTCGCTATTGGGATCAGCAAAAACAGCATCCACAGACTAAGAGCGGGGGAGAGCATGTAACAACAATAAACACAAAGTGAGCAAGCAAGAAAACAAGTGGCTAGCCCCCTCCACCCCCCCAGTGGCACGGGGGAGGGTGGGGGATGGGGGGCACAGGAGAGCATGAGTTGTGCTCTGGCTCACAGCATATGGCAGAGAGCAGCCGGTGCCATCCAGTCAAGAGGCGCGGGCGCGTGGTCACGGTGGTCCCACCCTGGCTGCACCCACGTCCAGCAGAGCACCAAGCAGCACACATCAACACCAGGAATCATTACTCAGGCACACGGCCGCCTGTCCACACTGGGCTCGCCAGCACTGAAATGCACCGCTGCTCTCAAATCTGTCGAGCTCAATCACACTATTGAAGTGGCGCAATTATTCATTTCTTCATTTACATCCAGAAAGCCTACGCAGCTCAAGCAATACGCATCAATATCAACACATGGAACAGAAAAATGGGGGAACACCTTGACATCCATGAGAGACAGACAGTGTAACATGAGCCCATGACTGAGCGTGTCTTGAGCCACTGGGGCCCGTGGCTCTGAGAAGGCCCACAGATGCAGCGGATCTGCACCAGGATCCCACTGGAGGCACAAAGAGGAGAGCATTACGGCTCAGCCTCCAGGAGCCGTGGGAGCTGAGACTGAGACACAAGACAGCCTCAGCGCCGCATCAAACCACAAGCCACTTTTTTTATCCATCTTGATTATCTCTGTCTCTCTCTGTCTCTCTCTCTCTCTCTCTCTCTCTCTCTCTCTCTCTCTCTCTCTCTCTCTCTCTCTCTCTCTCTCTCTCTCTCTCTCTCTCTCTCTCTCTCTCTCTCTCTCTCTCTCTCTCTCTCTCTCTCTCTCTCTCTCTCTCTCGCGAGTGCGAGTGCCAGATCGACTATCACGGGCATACCTGACAGAGGTGTGTGCCAGCCCGTCTTTCTCAGGAGCGGAGCCCTTGCCCCCTTTTTAAAGTGTGTAAAAGCCAACTTCTGTAAAAGTGCACATAAATATTGCAGTGTGCCTAGTCCCCCTGTTTCATAGTGCATTTGCAGTGATTCACTCTGCTCTCTGCCCACAGACTTTTATAGGCCCGGTACATTTTGTTTTAGGCGAGGCAAGTTTTGTGGGAGGCAGAGAGAGATGCTGTGTGTGTGTGTGTGTGTGTGTGTGTGTGTGTGTGTGATAAAGAGGGAGAGAGGCAGAGGTAGATAGAGAGCAAGTAGACAGGGTGAAAAACGGTGGCGAGAAAGGGTGTGTGGGAGAGGAGACAGCGCAATAGACAGGGCTAGGCAGCTTCGAGTGTTTGTGACGGTTGACACTTCAGGTAAGCATAAATGTGCAGCCGTGAGGAAATGATAAGAAAATGTAGCATCCATTTTTACGGAGGCCAAAAATGGTGGTAGAGTTACTAGAACGAACATAACTCACTGTGCTTCTGGCCGCCATAACAAACTGCACCAAAGGTCACAAGTTATGAGTACCACACCAATACTCACTCTTTCCACTAAAATACTCTTATACACCAAAACTCACTGTTTACCCTAAGATACTCCTACACACCAATACTCACTCTTTCCACTAAAATAGTCTTATACACCAATACTCACTCTTTCCCCTAAAATACTCTTATACACCAAAACACCAATACTCTTATACACCAATACTCACTCTTTCCCCTAAAATACTCTTATACACCAAAACACCAATACTCTTATACACCAATACTCACTCTTTACCCTAAAATACCCTTATACACCAATACTCACTCTTTACCCTAAAATACTCTTTTACACCAATACTCTTACACACCAATCCTCACTCCTTACCCAAAAATTGGTAGCTTATCAGGACTCCAAATGAAACCTATATGTGAACATGACTATAACAATGACCTGATGGACTCTAGATGAAGATCATTTTGAGTATAGGAGTTCATCTGTAATAACTCAGCATCTAGCATAACCTCTCATCTAATGTAATTTCCACTCAGTTTTCCATTAAAATCTGTTTTGTTTTGGGTTTTCGGACAAAAAGACATGCTAAGGTGGACACAGAGACAACAAAGACAGGTAGAATATTTAAAACTATTACCACAAATATAAATGTGAGGAGATCAGAGGCATTCAGAGAGATCAGAAATACTGCACACTTTGCAACTCAAGAAAATGAGGAAGTTGCATAAACATCTGTACTGTCAATCTCAGAGATGAAGATGGCGGCTAATATGAGTTGATTTCCACACAGGACTATACTGTAGAGAGCAGAGAGAGAGAATACATGTTCATGTTGAAGGCTGTTAAAGCAGCACCAGTGACTTTACAGCTACCCCACATGCTAACCCTGGTGACATTACCAACATTTCATGACACAGATTTTCACAAATACCCTCTCCGAGTCCAAGTGTGTTGTTCCCTATTATGACTAAGCCAGTGCTGTGTGACTGCGCAGCTTCAATTGGGAGATGGCAGTTAAGACACCCTTTGTCTTCTCCCCCCTCTTGCTCTGGGCTCTCCAGGCTGCCGGGCCTTTTAGTGTCAGGAGAGATAAGAGCCACGGACGGGGATGAGCCGCAGCTTCTCCTGAGACACACCCGGCTCGGCCCCGTCTGGGAGGCCCTGGTGAGGGGCGCGTCAGTCTGCCACCTCCTGCTCCGCCGCTCGCCCCCGTCGCCCACCACCCCCCACTTCACCCCCCACTTCACCCCCATCACTGGCCTCCTCCGTCCCCAGTCAATTCCCACAAATGGCTGACATCACCAGCGGGAAATCAGACACCCCTCACCCCCACACGCCCCCAACGCGCTCTCCTCCGGATGAATATGTGACTGTCAGGGGCAGCACCTCAGCCGGCACACAGCCAAACACTTCCTGATTCCACTCAGCCCCAACAGCTGCACACAGCAAACCCACCCGAGGGTGCACAGCAAATCATCACGCTGAAATTGGGGGAACATTTGGAATCAAAGGGAGGACTGTTGCCTGGTATACAATCCTACCGCACTGTTGGGGACAAAAAAAAAACACTCATCTGCTCTCAATGGAGAGTCAATTAACAAACAAAACCTGGCTTCATCCATCTGAAGAGTAGAGAGAGAGAGAGAGAGAGAAGAGAGAGAGAGAACAAGGGAGATGACAACAGAATGTATTGTCTCTTGCCAGCAACACCTTCCCTCTCCCCCCACTTTGGCCATGTGCTAAGGAATAAATCCCTTTTGATGTGATCAAATGTTGGCTGCTCTCAGAGAGTGGACGTCTCCGTCACGGCAGGGGTCTGAGCTCAAGGTTGGGAAAAGCCCCTCCACACACCCGCACAGTCCCTGCTGGGCTCCTCTTTGAGGGCACACATACTGTACTGCTATCAAATCAACAACAATCCCCTTCATGACAAAACACTGAACGACTAGGCGGTTTTAAATATAAGCGTTTGTGTGTGTTTGTGGGTATGTGCATACGCATGTTTAATCAATTATACGCAAACACACACACACACACACACACACACATACACATACACTCACACACACTACAAGAACTACGCTCATAAACAATGTTGTTTAACACATAGTAAACAGCACACCCAAATCCAATCAACAGTGAAGCACTAATTACACCTCTGGCCATACTATTGCAGATTAATTCAACATGGGCTTCAGTCCAACCATTTCAACCAGCCACACACTCCTAAGCTGGAGGTGGTGTGGGAATGACCTCACCTCAGACAATCACAAACACACACCACAAACCCCAACAAAATGCTAATTCTTATCAGGACGGGTAATCAGTAATCTGAATTAAAACAATGGTGGCCTATTTTAGGAAAAATGTTAAATACGATCTGAGCGATAAATAACCTAAAAGCTAATTAATATTTAAAGTTAATCATATCCAAAGGATTGTTGTTGGGGGAGCAGGCAAAAACAGATTGGAGCCTGAGGGGGCAAAAGCTCACTCTGAGTAAAGGCTTGTTTTATGTGGGAGGCGGCCCTACAAGCTCTCCTTTCACAGACACACTCATGTCAGGGAGCCATGTCAGGGATCCTTTTGCAAGCACTTCACAGTTCACAGGAATTTCTTCCATCTTTATGGCATTTGAGATCCAATACCCCAAAGTTGAGAGATTCATAATCAATACATCAAAGAATGGCAGTCTGTACACAGTGTATGTGTTGTTTAGTATCTAGCCTTCACTAATTTATCATCAATACTAGTAGTGCATTGAGACTGTATTGGACTGTTATTACAAAAGTGGTAGAGTACTATTAGACTTATGCTGTGCTGCTGAGACTAAATCTAAGATGACTGCATTTGAGACTGCGGTTCAGTTCTCGCTGTACTAGTGCTCCAGGATAACAATATAACGTGCTATTATATCCAGCTAGATAGGGGTCATTAAGAGAGCACATCCTATTGGATAAGGCCAATAGGAAAATCCATTTCCTTTTTGTGCATTTTGCTGCTATAAGCCGATATGGCATATCAAAATATTGCAGCAACAAACACTAGTCTTTATAATTAAAACATATTGACAAATGCATCTTTGTAGCACAACAGCAGATGATTATGGAGACTATTAACACTATGACAACTATTAGGTTCAGTGGGCCAGATGTATATTACAACCAAGACAATCATGTAAGGAAATAATATTTGATATGATACTATCTGGGATTTTGCGTGATCTGGGGAGGATTCAATACCAGGAGTTGCATCATCTCAACACTGAATACTTCATCATGAAGAGTCAAACATTCGCTTACACAATCTTACTATCTTACTATTTATCTCGGAATTACAGTATATGGGCATTTCTACTTCTGCGCACTTACACATGTCGTACCGATTCCTTGTTTGAAAGGGATAGTATTATCCTCCATTCATTGCATAAACCTTTTCTATTGCTAATAGATGCTAATCAGCGGCATCATCAATATGTGTGTCCTTACATCTATTGAAAGACAAACAGAATCCCAAAGGTTCTCTTAAGGCGGTTCATACTGGGGACCAAGTAGTTCTCCCATCCAGTGATAGCACCCATGTTCTATCAGGAGAGCTACAGTATGTAAGGACTGGGCCAGATCTGGTCTGATGTGATGCTAAGTGCAACAGGAGCGCGCACACACAGTATGGTCATGCTTGGCCATATGTGATCATGTGGGCCACTACCATTGGGGGAGGGGAGCATTCCCACCCTGGGACTGATAGAAAGTGCCAGAAATGGTTGGCAAGGTGCTGACTGTTCGTTTCCATACACATAGACTGGGAAGCACAAAAGGCTAAGAGCTAACACATCCACCCACAGAGGCACTTCAAAGAGAGAGGGTGAACATGGAGGACAAAAAGGGTGCAACACTGTCGAATCTGTTTTCTATACTGTACAGAATGACAACGTGTTAATGTAAACGCTACACATAGACAGGGCCAGATGCTGTTATCTCTCTCTCCCTCTCTCTCTCTCTCTCTCACTCTCTCTGTTCGCATCCTCTCACATCTCCACCGACTGACTCCTCTTACGTAACCCCCTCCCCCTCACTGGGCTTCCTGTTTTTTATTGGCTTATTTCTCTCGTTCTCACCTTCAGCTCTTCCACCTTTTCTCACAGCTATTCTTCAGCACTGCCTTTCTTATTGGCATCCCCTACTGTTGCATTGGATTTGTTAGACGCATTGTGACATGTTCACCAGTGTGCATTTACAATTTCATTTACATTTCTGTGTGCAAGCTGAGCACCCCCCCCCCCCCCCCCCCCCCCCCCCCACACACACACACACACACACACACACACACACACACCCAGCCTCAAGAAAATGTTTCTCTCTCAAGGAATTGAAGAGCACAGAGCGAGGACAGGAGTGGGCATGTACAACATCACATGCCTTGACTGTGTCCCACACACACACTCCTGATCCTATCACCGCCACATATTTAATCAACCACCATCTACTACAAACAGGGGTTAACACATTTAGCCTTCGTATCTGGCTGCTTCCGATTGATTTGAGTTACAAAGAGAGAACCTAAACCCAGGCTAAGCGGCATGATTATTGTATTACTGGATAATAAGTGACAGGGAAAGCGTGGTTACGTAAGCAGCCAAATGTGCACTTAGAGCATTGCAAAGTGTGAGAAATAAAAAGCGGAGCGGCTCTGCCCTGTCTCCACAGCTAGCAGTAAATAAAGGGAGGGTGCTAAATGCGCAATGTAATCCACTGTACTGTAGCAACAAATGAGCAAATCCAGCGCCCAAATGGCTGTGCCTGGTTAAAGGAAGCTTTCACCGCCGGCACAGGCGAAGTAGGCCGGTGAGATTTGTCAGTCGGCACCCAAAGCCTCTTGCTTTCCTTCCTTTAGACTTGTAAAGAATTGCCATCACGTTGGTTGTGAAAATTTCAGCCTCCATTTTAACACTCTGCCAAGCTCCCTTTCTCTCCTTTCTCTCACTCTCACTGGGAGAAAATAGCTCCACTACTGACGCAGATAAATAACAGGTGCACAAATGCACAGGATCTAAAGATTCAGACAGTGACACACACGCATACATGTGCACGCTGACACAGGCACATACCACCTTCCAACACACAGCTACACACGCGTGCTCACACACACACACACACACAGACAGGCACAGGCTCATGTAGGGAGCCATTTCTTCCATTTCATACACCCAGAGACCCTTCCCCCACCCCCTGTTCACACACGCACACACACACATACACTCACAGACACACACACACACATACACACACACCTTACTTAATTACAGCTTGTGTTCCTTGCTTTTGTTTGACATGATCTGCCAACACGGTAGGCTACAAAAATCACACAGCAAAAATTCCAAGGAAATATCTCATTGCAGATCCTATTAGAATTGTGAACCGGTTTTATACAAAATGTCCCTTTCTGAGTCATTTGATCATGCTTCTCCCTCCATACACAATATGCTGGATATAATCCTTGTCCAAAAATATTTCATAAAAGGACAGCTGCAGATACTTGAAGGATGTTACCACACAACGTTCAGAATTGAAACCGAGATGCACAGAGACCTGCAGACTAGCTCGCTTTAGCATCAGGTTCCCATTCAAATTCACAGTGAAGCACCTTGGAATAATGGATGGGTAGGAAAATGACTGCAGACCCAGCTGCTCTCTAATCTTCTCTCCTTCTACAAGTGACATCCACAACAAGCACATCTCTACCTCATAAATCCTGATCAGATGATATACAGTGTTGTGGATTTGTTGGTGGAATTGAATGAGCAGAGATTGAATGTATGAAGATTAAGCCACCCCCAGCCACCATCCATACGGCATGAACTCAAACAATATGCAGATCAAAACCTGCACTGGACTCAGCCAGCTCAGGAGAAATGGCAGATTGCACAACACTCTCCTCATGGCTTCCCTCTGCCATAAGCACTGAGGCTTTGATCCTAAACACTGGCATTCCTACACATATTCACCAGCTCATGTATGTGCCTGAGTCCAGCACCTGAGCACTACAGCTGCCTGCTGCTCCCCCTACTCCCTCTGCTCCTATAGGGCTACAGCGTAGGGGCCGCATCAGAGGAAGTGGCGTTACCTGGTCGTACCAGTCCCGGTTGGAACAGGTGCACTCGGGCCACCATCCTCCCTGGCCACTGGAGTTGTTTCCATTCACCTTGGGGCCGCCCTTGGACTGGCCCTTGGGGTTGGGCCCTCCAGGCCCGGAGGACATCATCTTGCCCTTACTTCTGCCCAGCGTGCCCCCGCCGCCCATGCCCCCTCCGCCGGCCGGGACTTGTTGTGGAGGTAGGGTCTGGCCGCTCCCGTAGCCAGCCGGGTATCCATAGGGGTCAGGCTGCCAGTCGGCGTACGCCGGGGCGTCCATCCTGCGTAGCGCGGCCATGCG
>NC_085014.1:28743957-28848957 GCF_963854185.1 Sardina pilchardus
TCTTGCCTTTTCTTCCTTGTTCAAATATGAGTTTGCAACACAAGGTGTTTTGAGTATATAACAAGCTTTCATGTTCTAATGGTTTAGCAGTAAATGTAATGCACCAGTGTATCCTCTTGTCTACTGTATGTAAGTAAGCCTGTTCTGGAGTAAGCCTGGAATCTCTGCCCCTCCTCAAGCATATTTGTGCGTGTGCCCGTCTCCTAGGTGCCAATGTGCATGCCACCACTGCCACGGGGGACACTGCGCTGACGTACGCCTGTGAGAACGGCCACACGGACGTGGCAGATGTGCTGCTGCAGGCTGGTGCAGACCTGGTGCGCGCTCACCCTCTACACAGTACACACACAACCCTCACCTGCCCTGCTTCTGTCTGCCATCCTTTCCTCTGCTTTTGAACCACTATTGTCCAGTCACCTCCTCATGATCCATCACACAGTGTCTCAGTCGACATGCTTCTCAGTTACCCTGCAAGACACTTTCCCTCCGCATCTCTCTGCCTTGTTCTACCCCTTCTGCAGTCCCTCTTGTACAGTATCTATCTGCACATTCCTTGTCTCACGTCATCTGATGTGATATTTTTCAGGGATGCTCTAAAAGATGTTCTAATGGCTGTGTGTATATGTGTTTTAGGAACATGAGTCAGAAGGCGGAAGGACTCCTTTGATGAAGGCAGCGAGGGCAGGTCACTTGTGCACCGTGCAGTTCCTCATCAGCAAGGGTATGTTTACCCGAGGGCAACACAACATTGTTTTCACACTACATACATAATGCTGATTAGGGATGCCATGGTACATTCTGGAACTGAGCGGTAGGCCCCGTACAGTTCAATACGTAAAATACCATAGTGCATCAAGGAGAGTCCACTTGTTAGAGATTCCACACCCATCTCTCGCTTTTGATAAACAATTTGCGACAAAAATAAATCAGTGGAACTATGCCCCCTACCAAGGCCAAATGTTTCATGGAAATTGAGGCAACTCATTTATGGCGTCCGGCTTACAGACAGATAAACTACCAAAACTGCACCAGATCGTAGACTAATATCTCGGAGATGATATTCAGGTTATATTTGTGTTAGTAGCCAAAGATTAATGGCTGTATTTGGTGGTTATGGGCACACAATTCAATCACATAATTTCAAATAAAAAAATAAAGAACAATTGTTAGGCTTATATTGTCCCCACTTGCACATATTTAGGCAGCTAAGTGAATTCTATGAAGCATCAGTGAGAGAAATTTTAATTAAATTGATACACTCCATCTAGTGCTCTCCACTGATAGTTGGTACTCCACAGTAATTGAAAGCAATCCCACTGCAGTACACATTTTTGGTCATACAGCAATTTTTCTCAATTTTATTGTCAATTTACAAAATATGTATTAAATTATTGTTTTAATTCAATATGATGATATTCATGATTTTCAAAAAGTATATATATTAAGATGCTGAAATGGTATAAACAGCCGTGGCCTGAAGCGTGGGCCCACTGTATTGTGGCATCCTTCTGCTGATGTGGTCAGATTAATAGTAGAGCGCATGTAACCTTCCTCTCTCTCTTCCCCAGGGGCTAATGTGAATAGGTCAACAGCCAATAACGATCACACGGTGGTGTCTCTGGCCTGTGCTGGTGGCCATCTTGCCGTGGTGGAGTTGCTGCTAGCTCATGGGGCTGACCCCACCCACAGACTGAAAGTGAGTCCCCCTGGTGGTCAAACCATTGACATGCCTCCCAAAGAAACTTCTGTGGAGAGACTCTGCTGTGGGAACATGTCCTCACTATTGTCAGACAGGCTATCTGCTACCAAAAGTAGAATAATGTTATAAATGAAGCCCAAGCTGCACTGCATAGTTATGTTTTAATGCATTGTTTCATGATTTATGCATATTGTCATCTGCTTTGGCAGAATTGTTTGTCAGAAATATTTTTGGGGCTTTTCTAATAGAATATATGATCCAAATTCTAAACCAGTATGCTGATGATGCTCTTCTCCCACAGGATGGTTCTAGCATGCTGATCGAAGCTGCTAAAGGTGGCCACACTAACGTGGTGTCCTACCTGCTAGACTACCCAAACAACATCCTGTCAGTCCCAGCTCCTGACCTGTCTCAGCTCACGCCCCCTTCTCAAGACCCCTCTCAGGTGAGAAGTGGCCCCACACCGCACCTCTTGCTCCTTTGGCCCTTTGGTTGCAGCGCCGACATTTATGGCAGACAGTATGAAAAGTAGTTGTCTACGGCATAACACAACACACCAGAGGTGGAAAAGGCCAGCTTCAGAAAGTAAAAGTCCTCCCACATATCTGTGCCAACCATTCACTTAAACCAGCTGATTCTAATTAGCACAACTCTTCAGCCAGGTAGAGCAGCTAATTGACGAGATCACCTGTGTTAAGTGCACAGGTAGAACCAATACATGATTGGATTTTTACGTTCTGAACCTGGAGTTTTAAGAACCTGGAAGGTTCTTAACAAAAGACAAGATAGATCTGCCATGGAAACACCCTCACATGGCTGCTTGCATGAATATTAATGTTAACTCTAACAAATGATCATTTCAGAGTCATAGGCTGGGATATAATAATAATAATAATAATAATGACAAAATTGCTATTTAGAAAGTAGTGTTCAAATAGCACTGTATAAATGGTACTGGGGCATTTGTAAAATTAGAATAGGTGAATTTTACAA
Organism: Sardina pilchardus; assembly: GCF_963854185.1. Taxonomy (NCBI): domain Eukaryota; kingdom Metazoa; phylum Chordata; class Actinopteri; order Clupeiformes; family Clupeidae; genus Sardina; species Sardina pilchardus. The sequence continues at coordinate 28,746,650 of NC_085014.1, forward strand.
ATGCCCCAGTGCAAGTAAAGGGTTTTAACCTAAAGCATAGCCTAATCCTTTGCTCAGTGTAAGGGCGTATTCACACCAGGAAGGTCCGTTAGTTCACTTATTTGGTCCGGACCAATTTTTTTTTCTTTTTTTCTTTTTTAGTGCGGTTCATTTTCACACCGTGATTAATTGCAACCGGACCAGAATTTATAAACAAAAGCACATGTGCTAACTAAGGTCGTTCAACCATTGGCTGGTAAACGTGTAGGTGGGGTGAAGAATAGGAAGCCAAAGTCAAAGTTGGCCCACGTAAATACTATGTTTGCGTACTGTACTCGTTATTATCCTAGCAATATAGTTTATACAGTTACAGCTTTGCAGAAGTGCTTGAGCGTCAAGACCGTTTGATGCAAGTTTAACAATATCATGCTCGTAATTTTGCAACAACGAAGACGTGCAACAAAACAGCTGAGAAGAGCTCTCATGTGTGTCCAACATGCTAACAGCAGGCCTACGGAAGACGGAACGGGGAGGAGATGCAAAATCAAATTATTGTTGGCAAAAAAGCGTTAGCCCACTGCTGCTTACAGCTGTTGTGCGTCACGGAGCTATCCTACATTCCCCATAATGCGCAAAAACTACGGGAGCTCGTCAAATCCAAAAAAGGTAGATTTCTGTAACTGGGTCGGATCGAGGTCGGTCTGCTTTCACACCATAAACGAACCGCACCAGGGTTCGATAGGAACCGCTCCGAGACCACCTCCTCACCTGGGTCTCGGTCCGCTTGTTTGGTCCGCACTAGAGTTCGAGTGATTGTATTCACACCAGTCAAAAAGGTCCGAATCAAGCAAGAACTTGAGTTCGTTTTAATCGAACTAAACAAGGCAGGTGTGAATACCCCCCATGAGATGCCTGGAGAAGGCCACCACATTTTTTTGACTAAAAACTTCGTTTTTTTACTTCAAGAGCACCTTACACAACAGGAGTTTACCGACGACCGACAAGAGCACCCAGTAATTTCTTTTTTCTAGCACTGTATAAATGTTGATCTGAGTCGTTGCACAATGCAGAGTGTTGACATCTACTGACATCTACCTCTTGACCTCCAGGTTCCTCGTGTCCCATTCCAAGCACTGGCCATGGTGGTGCCCCCACAAGAACCAGACCGAGTGCCCTCCAACATCGCCAGCCCCCCACCGGCCACAAGCAAAGGTGAGTGTCCGCCTCTCCTGAATGGCATTATGGGTGAATGTTCATGATATTGATTGGTTACCCCCTGATAGAAAGGATTTTTCTTCTTGAATCTCAATTATATTCTTCATGCTACTTTAGCATACAAATTGGCATAAATCTGATAAAACCTTTTTCAGTAAAGTCATAATCTGTAGTCTGAATGTAAACAAGTCTTCTGTGAAAAAGTCACTCTGTCATACAAGGTGGAGACATTGATAGGAGGTATTGATAGGAAAAGTTGCTTCGATGAAGTTGCATTGTAGTAATCAGTGGTTTGTCTGGCCTCCTCAGCCGCCTCCAAACAGAGGCAAGCCGCCCTCCAGCCCGCCCCCGCCCCGCCCGCCTCCTCCGCCCCTCCGCCCTCGTCCGACGCGCTGCCCCCGGCCTTCCACCCCTACCAGCCGCTGGACTGCATCGTGGAGGAGACGGAGGGCAAGCTCAACGAGCTGGGCCAGCGCATCAGCGCCATCGAGCGCGCCCAGCTGCAGTCGCTGGAGCTGATCCAGGGCGAGCCGCTCACCAAAGACAAGATCGAGGAGCTGAAGAAGAGCCGCGAGGAGCAGGTGCAGAAGAAGAAGAAGATCCTCAAGGAGCTGCAGAAGGTGGAGCGCCAGCTGCAGCTCAAGACGCAGCAGCAGTTCACCAAAGAGTACATGGAGGCCAAGGGGCTGAAGGCGGAGGTGGGCTGCCAGGGGCAGTGCCCGGGCCCTGGGCACGGCGGGCACCACCCGGGCCACCTGTTGCCCTCCCCCCCGCCCCCGCCACCGCCTCCGCCGCACCACCACGGCATCCAGCAGCCCCGAGACCCCCCCATGCCCGCTCAGACCGCCGCCTGCGACAAGGAGCAGGAGGGGCAGCTGCAGCTGCAGGAGTACGAGGAGGAGCAGCCGTCGCCAGGTGAGGAGGAGGAGGAGGAAGAGGAGGAGGACGACGAGGAAGACGATGAGGAGGAGGAGGAGGAGGAAGAGGAGGAGGACGAGGAGGAGGACGACGAGGAAGAGGTGGCGGATTCGGTTTATAGCCAGCTTCCCCCACAGCAGGAAGCATCAGTTATCTACCACCACCACCCTCAACCCGACGGCAGCAGCCTCCAGCAGCCTCTACCTCTACCTCCACCTCCGGCCCCCACCCTCCAGCCTCCGCTACAGCAGCAGCAGCAGCAGCAGCAGCCCCCTCCGCCCCCACCCCCTCCCCCGGCCCTGCAGCCAGCCTTCCCGTCTCTGCCGCCCCAGGTGTGTGAGTACCCAGGCGGGGCCAGCCCTGAGCTGCAGAGGGCCCTGGCCGCCCACACAGAGCAGCAGCAGCAGATGGTGGTGGGCTCTGGGCTCCTGACGCAGGCCCCGCCCGACGGCCTCATGGTGGCCACGCCCGCACAGACGCTCACCGACACACTGGATGACATCATGGCGGGTACGGCCCACTTCCTGCTCCGTGTCCATTAAACACTTTATATAGACTAAGTGGGGTACATGTAGAACATAAACAATCCATAGTGGGTAGCAATGAATAATATGCAATAAAAATGATCATTGTCATCTAAAGTATAGCTCTGATTCATGCACTAACCGTGTCCCTTGTGTGTGTGTTTCAGCCGTGAGCAGCCGAGTGCCTATGCTGAACACTACCACCTCACCCACCCCCATGTCCCAACCACCGACGCAGAGCACCGCCAACGGCCTCTCTCCCCCCTCGGCACTGCCCCTCTACCCCTCGGTGGACATCGACGCACATGTAAGACAAACACTCCTTCCTTTTGTAGTTTTCATTGATTATGTAGGAATATTTTTAACTTGCAAGCTAAACCACATGCTTGTGTGTGTGTCTCTCTCAGACGGAGAGTAACCATGACACTGCGCTGACGCTGGCCTGCGCCGGGGGCCATGAGGAGCTGGTGTCGGTGCTGATCGCTCGCGGGGCCAACATCGAGCACCGGGACAAGAAGGGTGAGCGGCCTTAGCACACTACAGCTGCACTGACCTACAGCAACACTACAGATCCACTGACCTACAGCAACACTACAGATCCACTGACCTACAGCAACACTACAGATCCACTGACCTACAGCAACACTACAGATCCACTGACCTACAGCAACACTACAGATCCACTGACCTACAGCAACACTACAGATCCACTGACCTACAGCAACACTACAGATCCACTGACCCACAGCAACACTACAGATCCACTGACCCCACAGATCCACTGACCCCACAGCAACACTACAGATCGACTGACCCACAGCAACACTACAGATCCACTGACCTACAGCAACACTACAGATCCACTGACCTACAGCAACACTACAGATCCACTGACCTACAGCAACACTACAGATCCACTGACCTACAGCAACACTACAGATCCACTGACCTACAGCAACACTACAGATCCACTGACCTACAGCAACACTACAGATCCACTGACCTATAGCAACACTACAGATCCACTGACCTACAGCAACACTACAGATCCACTGACCTACAGCAACACTACAGATCCACTGACCTACAGCAACACTACAGATCCACTGACCTACAGCTACACTACAGATCCACTGACCTACAGCAACACTACAGATCCACTGACCTACAGCAACACTACTGATCCACTGACCTACAGCAACACTACAGATCCACTGACCCACAGCAACACTACAGATCCACTACGGACACCGCACCATGAAGATAGAAATTGCTTTCATCAATAGGTTCCAACAACTATCTTGATGAAAGAAAGATGGTTTCTTGCCTGAATGTCCTGTCTCTACTGGTGTTGTATGTGAGTGTGATGTGTGTTGTCCTCCCTGTAGGCTTCACCCCGTTGATCCTGGCGGCCACAGCGGGCCACGTGGGCGTGGTGGAGGTCCTGCTGGTCAAAGGGGCCGACATCGAGGCGCAGTCGGAGAGAACCAAAGACACGCCGCTCTCACTGGCCTGCTCTGGGGGGCGTCAGGAGGTACGCCACGCACTACAGCCACACACACTCTACCGCACGCCCACTGGGCCCACGCACTAGAGCCACACACACTCTACTGCACGCCCACTGGGCCCACACAACTAGTGCTCTATTGGGCTGCAAACGGAATGGTGTGGGGGGGGGGAAGAATAATGAAAGCAGCAAAATAATATAACATCAAGAAATATTAGTTGGACATATTGACAATTGATAAATAACTTGTCAGAGTAATATAGGACTCAAGCACAAAAGTAGAAAAGTATTGCTCGTGTGGACTAGTTGTGATGTGTAGTAGTCACTGAGATGTAGTCTAAGTGTACTGCTGCTCCTGCTCCAGTGCTGAGTGTAAAGGATGAGCTGCTGTGTGTGCAGGTTGTGGAGCTCCTGCTGCTGCGGGGGGCCAATAAGGAGCACCGCAACGTCTCCGACTACACCCCTCTCAGCCTGGCCGCCTCGGGCGGCTACGTCAACATCATCAAGATCCTCCTCAACGCCGGCGCCGAAATCAACTCCCGGTTAGAGAACTTTTTTAACATTTTGTTTTGAGTTCAGTATTAAGAAAGTTCAAAGAATTCCCTAACTTTTTGTCAGACCTTTTCCAGTGTGACTTGCAGAAATATAGAGCTAATCTATCAGTTTATCTGGATATGGTGTTTGAAAGCGTGTTGTGGTAGGGAACTGACTCTTCTCTCTCTCTGTGTGTGTGTGTGTGTGTGTGTGTGTGTGTGTGTGTGTCTGCAGGACTGGCAGTAAGCTGGGCATCTCTCCTCTCATGCTGGCGGCCATGAACGGCCACGTCCCCGCGGTGAAGCTGCTGCTGGACATGGGCTCGGACATCAACGCCCAGATCGAGACCAACCGCAACACAGCGCTGACACTGGCCTGCTTCCAGGGCCGCGCCGAGGTGGTCAGCCTGCTGCTTGACCGCAGGGCCAACGTAGAGCACCGCGCAAAGGTCAGCCCCCATAGAGGATCAGGCGATGGATGCCCACTTTACACTCTAGCTGGATACTTAACCTTTTGTAGCACCACAATAATGATAATAATAATAATAATAATAATAAATAAACAAAAAAAATACATTTCCCAAACTGAATGTTCAGTATGATGCTCTCTGTTCGCTTATGTGTTAGGTGTTGATGTTTGGACTAGTCCAAAAGTGTGTCTCTGACTAAGACTTGGCTGCTCTGCCTCTGCTTGTGTTCTCCAGACGGGCCTGACGCCTCTGATGGAGGCTGCCTCTGGAGGCTACGCTGAGGTGGGCCGTGTTCTGCTGGACAAGGGGGCAGATGTCAACGCCCCGCCTGTCCCCTCCTCACGCGACACCGCCCTCACCATCGCTGCAGACAAGGGCCACTACAAGTTCTGTGAGCTGCTCATCAATAGGTGAGCACACGCGCACACACAAACACACAAACACACACACACACACACACACACAAACATACAAATGCATATCAACACTTCCTGTCAGTAGTTCAGTTCAGCTTGTTTTTGGTCTTTAGGTTGTTGTTCCCAGGCTTGTTATTGTGGATGACCCAGGAGGACACTGAGACTGAAGTGCTTTTAAGTGTGTTGATAATGATATGACATAACCATCCCATCCACTTTGGAGAACTTCCTCAGCAAAGCAGCGATTGCTGTTTCTAATGCTGTTGTGTGGTCCTCTGTCTCTGTGTAGAGGGGCTCACATCGACGTGCGCAACAAGAAGGGGAACACCCCGCTGTGGCTGGCGGCCAACGGCGGCCATTTTGATGTGGTGCAGCTGCTGGTGCAGGCGGGCGCAGACGTGGACGCTGCAGACAACCGCAAGATCACACCGCTGATGGCCGCGTTCCGCAAGGTAACCCATGACCCCTCCACACCCGCCTCCCCAGTTTAACCTTCAACCTCCAACACACGCACGATTAAACCTACAGCGCAGCAGCCATGTAATCAATGATATATCAATGTTGAATGCTGTTGAGGGTGTAACCATTTTGTCCATTTTTCTGTCGTCTGTTTCTCCCTTGGTGTATAAAGGGCCATGTGAAGGTGGTGCAGTACTTGGTGAAGGAGGTGAACCAGTTCCCCTCAGATATTGAGTGCATGAGATACATTGCCACCATTGCTGACAAGGTAACACTGGTCTAGAAGAACTTCCTTTTTCCTATTTTTGAGCAGATGCTTTTGGCCAGTGGCAGTAAGCAAATAACTGAACCCCCTCTTGACGTGCTCACAGGAGTTGCTGAAGAAGTGCCACCAGTGCATGGAGACCATCGTCAAAGCCAAAGACCAGCAGGCGGCCGAGGCCAACAAGAACGCCAGCATCCTGCTCAAGGAGCTCGACCTGGAGAAGGTAAATATGGCTCTCCTTATATGGGTAAAGATGGCTATTTTGTAGGTGAACTTCAGAGGTCTGTACGAATAAGATCGAATCCAATTGAAAAGAATCAAATGGGTATCAACTAAAATTCAAAATCAATTCATTTCATGCCCTTTGGTCAATATTTATTAAAGTAATGCCTTCAAATTTGGCAAAGAACGGTTTCGCTGATGACATTCCCTGTGATTTTGAGGTTCTACATTTTTTAGGAAGGGCTATATCCTAACTTGGAGTCCTCTGCTGTTTCTGCTATCTGACGGTCTCACATGGTTTTGGTCTTTGTCTGTCTGTAGTCCAGAGAAGAGAGCAAAAAGCAAGCTCTGGCGGCCAAGCGGGAGAAGCGCAAGGAGAAGCGCAAGAAGAAGAAGGAGGAGCAGAAGAGGAAGCAGGAGGAGGAGGAGGAGGCGCAGACCAAGGAGTCAGAGACACTGGAGCAGGAGAAGGACTCTTCTGAAGGTAGCAAGGACACGCTCTTACTAGTCACCAGCCATTAAAATAGCACGGCAAATGTTTTTTTGCAAATGTCTGCCGAACTTTTCTCTGTGCTTTTCTTTCTCTTTGCCCATTTTCTCTCTCTAACATTTCCTGTTCATGCCCACAGAACCAGAGGTGCCCATTGAGCCGCCAAGTGCCACCACCACCACCACCATCGGCATCTCGGCCACGTCTCCCACCTTCACCTCCGCCTTTGGCAAGAAGCGCGTCGGCGCCGCCACCGCGCCCATCGCCGCCCGCAAGGGCCGCAAGAACAAGAGCAAGGAGAGCCCGGGCGAGTCCGGGGTCCACCTGCAGGAGGCGCCACAGGCCCAGGGTCAGGGAGGCAAGCAGCTGATGGGGGCCAACGGCGACTCGGACCACCTGGACAACACGGACTGCACCAGCGAGAGCAGCGGCAGCAGCAGCAGCAGCGGAGGGGGAGGAGGAGGAGGCGCAGGAGACCGCAACCACAACCACCACCACCGCCACCCACCCGACACGCACCCCGCCCTGTCCACCACCTCATCGTCCTCGTCCTCGTCCTCGGCCCCCGCGCACATGGGCTCCGCCGTGGACAAGAGGCAGGGCCCTCAGTACAGCACTCGCGAAGACAAGGTCATCAGCTCCAAGAGGTAGGAGCACCACCACCGCCCTGCAGCATGCATGTCCAGCACTCTGATGCATTAAAGAGACCCTATGCAACTTTTTCATAGTCATAAAATTGCTTAGAAATCGTTGTTTTGCTTGACTGACCAGTTTTATCGAAAACAGTCACATTTCCTCCCGCCCCTAGTGTCCCTCTCCGCTATTACAACCTTGCAACTTTCTGATAAACGATCGTCTGCTGTTTACATCTGGAAGTCAGAGATGCGAAAGGAACAAGAAGAACCACGCTTTATATATTTATATATAGCCTATATATGTATAAATATACACGCTAAAGCTGTCGGGGAAGCTCTGCAGAGAAATATGCAAGCATAAAACGTGCGAAAACGAAAAACGAAACCGAAACCAGAGATGAAATCGCCAATCCTGCATTATTCCTCTTTAAATGAGTCTGATCCGTGAGCGCTGTGTGATGGTGTGTCTTCTTCCCCCTTCTCTCCTGAAACGCTCAGGGCTCACGAGCAGGCAGTGGACTTGATGTCCAGCTCCATGCCCTCATACAAGAGCATCTCGCTCCCCGTGACTTCCCCCAACAGCAAGCTGAGCATGACCAGCCCCAAGCGGGGCCAGAAGAGAGAGGACGGATGGAAGGAGGTCGTCAGAAGGTAAGAATCTCACAGACCCAATCTGTGCACTTGCTACTTAGATTGAACTAGCAGTAAACTCCTAGTTGATTTAATCTGAATATAATTCACAAGATTGTATTATATACAGTATATTGTATACAACAGATTTACCATTGTGAAATGAATATTTATCTATTTATCTAGTTATATACATATACATTTGTTATTTGATTTTAGAATGTGGTGAAATGTGATTTTTAGATCATCTTATAATAATATCTTATTTAGATGATAAGTGCTCAAAGTTGATTGTTTGATATTGTTGTGAATCAAGACTTGGCATCACAGTATATTCTTCTCTCCAGTCGACCGATGAGGTTTTTATCCTGTAGGTCCAAGAGGCTCTCCGTTCCCGCGTCAGTGGTCTCACGCATCATGGGCCGCGGCGGCTGCAACATCACCGCCATCCAGGACGTCACCGGCGCACACATCGACGTGGACAAGCAGAAGGACAAGAACGGAGAGAGAATGATCACCATAAGGTACACGCTACCGCACAATAGGAACTGCACACTGCCACCACCAAGTCTGAATCCGTAGTTTGTTTTGGTTTTATTTTCAAAGATATAAACCTGTGAAAAGCATATAGGGAAAGTTGCTGAACTCAAAAGAATGTTAGAAGAATGCTAAATCAACGTTCTTCCCTCTTGTTTTGCCAGAGGAGGCACAGAGTCCACCCGCCACGCCATCCAGCTCATCAACGCTCTCATCCAGGACCCAGCCAAGGAGCTGGAGGACCTCATCCCCAGAAACCACATCCGGCCCCCGGGCTCCAAGGCCGGCGCGGCCGCCTACTCCAGCTCCAGCGGTGCCAACAGCGCCGCCCTGGTGGGCTCCAAAGGCCAGGGCTCGTCGGCCGCCGCCGCCACCGCGGGCGCCTTCCAGCCCTCCTCCTCCTCCGCCTTGCAGGCCGGGGGCAAGCTGGGCAAGGGGCTGGCGTCGTCGACGGCGTCCGGGATGAGGCAGCCGTTCCCCGTGTCGCTCCCGCTGGCCTACGCGCACCCCCAGCTGGCGCTGCTGGCGGCACAGACCATGCAGCAGATCCGCCACCCGCGGCTGCCCATGGCGCAGTTCGGCGGCACCTTCTCGCCGGCGGCCAGCACCTGGGGGCCCTTCCCCGTGCGGCCCGTGAGCCCCGGCAGCAGCAACAGCTCCCCGAAGCACGGCACCAGCGCCAACCCCTCGCCCGCCTCGCGCCCCGCCCCCTCCTCGTCCTCCTCGTCCTCCTCGGCGCTCGCCGAGCCGTCGGCCGGCAACACTAACGTCAGCCCCAGCGCGGTGGCCCTAGCGGCGGCGGCGGCGTCCTCGGCGGCTGGCCACATGGCCGCGTCCCCCAGCAGCAGTATCAGCAGCGCTGCGCCCACACACACACACACACACACACACGTGCAGCCCACGCCCTCCTCCGTCAGGAAGCAGCTGTTCGCCCCCACGGCCCACCCCAAGACGCCCGCCGCGCCCTCCACCGGCGCCAGCACCAACCCCACCCTGACCAGCGCCGCCCAGCCCGCCGGCTGCACCCCCTCCCTGCTCCACCCGCAGCACGCCTCCTCCTCCACGGCCCCCTCCAGCACGCCCCTGCCCTCCAGCGGCCCCTCTGCCCACACGCCCAAGTTGCCCCCCAAGGCTGCCGAGGGTGGCAGCGTGCCCGCGGCGCCCGTTGGCAAAGAGAAGCACGTGGCCCCTGAGCCCCAGCCTCCAGCCCCGGAGCCCGCGGACTTCCCCACGCCGGCGGTGCCTCCCAAAGCGGAGCTCCAGCAGCAGCAGCAGCAGCAGCAGCAGTCGTCCCTGGCCTTCAGCTCCAGCGCAGAGACCCCTCTGGCCACGCCTCTCCTGGCGCAGTCCTCCTCCGCCGCCCTGCCGCCCTGCTCCACCTCGCCCTCCTCCGCTCAGCCCCACCTGGGCAACACCAGCAGCGCCGCCGCGCCGCACTTCTGCCCCCCCGCCCCACGCATGTCCCACCGCATGCAGATGGCCCCCTCTCACTACGGAGCCGCCATGGCCGAGCAGCAGCAGCAGCAGCAGCAGCAGCAGCAGTCGCTCCTCATGTCCCTGGGTGCTCAGCAGGAGGCCCCCAAGCCACAGCCCACGCAGCAGCAGCAGCAGCAGCCCCCGATGCCCCCACAGCCCCCTCACGCCCCGCCGCCCCAGCTGCAGATGCCCTCGTCCTCGTCCTCCTCCTCCGGCCTGGGCCTGATGAACGGCTCCCAGCAGGTGCACATGCACGGCGCCAAGCCCCAGATGCCGCCCAACTTCGGCCCCACGGCCCTGTTCAACCATTTCAGCAGCATCTTCGACAGCAACCAGGTGGGCACCAACCAGGTGTGGGGCGCCTGCCACCTCCCCACGCGCTCCCCGCCCGAGCAGCACTACTCGGCTCCCCCGGCCTACATGGGCATGGGCATGGGTCAGGTGGACGGCGTGATGCCGCCGCCGCCCATGCCACCTCCGGACAGCTCCAAGGCCCCTGGCTACCGGTCAGCCTCCCAGAGGATGGTCCCGAGCTCCATCGGTAAGAGAGGCCTCAAGCTGACAGACTAGACCCCATTCTAGCAATGTGCACATCTTGACCTTTAGAAAACTGCTTTGCTGTCCGGTCAGTCGGGCGAATGCTGAAATAAAAGCTGCTGGTTGTAGCAACATCATTAGGTGTGGGCTAAAGGCTTGGCAAGATAAGTAGATATGGTACACATTTGTTCTCTAGTCTAGACATAGGGGGTCAAATAGGCTGTACATATGAGCAATGGCAGAAATGTCCACCTTGTGGTCATTACATTGGGAAGGGGGTCACACTGGAATTAAACATACTGTAAGCCTCTTGCCAAATAGACGACCTGTTCTTAAAACAAAGCCCCCCTCAGAACAACACCAATTCTGTTTAACCCATTTCTGTCTCTTTAATCCGTTTCTCAAATCCATGCAAACATGAATGGGGATGATGACCCTGGTTGATTATGTGTGTGTGTTTGTCTCTCAGCTATCCATCCTCTGGACCCTGCAGCCAGCTCCATCTCCTCATCTTCTGCTGCGCTGACCAGCCTGGCCAACTCCACCTCCATGTCCAGCAGTGCTGTGTACCTTCATGGCCACGGCCCCAATCCTGCCTCCGCCCCCTCCTTCAACCGACAGCATTTCTCCCCCCACCTCTGGGGCGCCTCTGGCTCTTGTAAGTAGCGCTGCCCTGGAATGCCATGCTGGCTGATCCCCCTCCCCTCAATTGCTGCAAAGCCTCTTGGAATTTCTTTTTGATATGGGCAGAGGGCACATGGCAGTGTTCTACACTCTGGATCATGTTTTGACCACGGTCATGTTGAGGGTAGAGAAATCTGTATTTGAATATGTTCAATCATGTTTATGGCCAGCTAGCCGGGTCTGATGGTAAAGCAGATTGCAATTACAGTGCTTCATTTGTGGGAGTACTGCCATTATCCTGCTGAGAGCAAAGTGCACGTTACTTTAGAGTTTTTTTTATCCTGGTCACTGAAGTGACGGGGATGCTCTTAAGTATTGACAATTCTTCTTCCGGCAGTGTTAGCCTCTCTGTATCTGATCAGTGCCACAGTGTGTAGGTATTAGCAGAAAAGGAATAAAGTGGTCAGAATCTGTGTATAATGTCCTGCGAATAAGAATCATTATGTTTTAATTAGCTATGGAGTAGTCTGCCATGTTCCGTCGTTGAATCTTGCAACAGTAGTTCTGAAAAGACCAACCAAAACATTGGCTCTAGAGGTGGCCTTTTGTGTACTTCTCCCAGACGCTTGGGAGTGTAGAAATGGAGTGTAGTTGAATCTGCAGCTGTTGCAATGTGTAGATGAGTGTTGCGCTGTGCTGTAATCTCCCTGTGTGATGCCTCTCCCCCCTCAGGTGAATCTGCTGTCCCGACTGTGTCATCAGGGGCGTCCTCCCCGCTCACGGCATCCACCTCGGCTCCACCGCACCAGGCCAAGCCTGGCTCCTCCAGCCACCTGGACCGGAAGGTTCCGCCACCCATCGGCACCGAGCGGCTTGCCCGTATCCGGCAGACGGGCACGGTCAACCCGCCGCTGCTCACCACCAGCTACACAGCGCCTGTGGGCCAGGGCGGCATCTGGTCCTTCAGCGTTGGCAATCCCTCTGGTGAGTGACTGGAGAAAGTGTTACTTTGGCTACTGTGCCAAAACACAGACTGGCAAAACACTGCAGTCAGAAATCAATGCCTACATGCTCTACTTCCGTTCTCCCATAAAGCATACCATCACGATCACCGTTTCTGGTCTTGTGTTCACTTGGCCCTGATGAGTGTGCCTGTCTTTGTTACCCCAGCGGAGCCTGTGTCTGGCTGGTCGCAGCCCTTGATGAGTAGTCACATGATGCATCAACAAGCTCAAGAGCAGGTGGCCTTCTCTCAGCACCAACCCATGGAGCAGGACGACACGGGCATCGTGGCCCCCTCCAACACCTTCCACCAGCAGCTGCCCAACAATCTCATGGACTTCCCCAAAGTGAGTGGGCATCACATCACACCAGTCACGCTCTCTGCCAGCACAGCAGTCACAAGCACTCTGGTTCCAATTCAATATACACTTTACAGTTTTTACTTGGTACATGGACAAGGTTACATAAACAGAGGAAAACACAGGTGTATGAAAGCAGAAGACAAAACTAGGGAGGTGGGTAGGAAAAGGAAAAGCAGAGAAAGTCTCTTTACAGGAAAAGGCCAGTTTGAAGAGGTGATTTTTGAGGGCCTGTTTGAAGGATGGTAGGGCATAGATAGTGTTTGATGTGGTCGGGGAGGGTGTTCCAGAGGGAGGGGGCAGCAGCTGAGAAGGCCCTGTCACCCCAGGTCCGGAGCTTAGTCCAGATGGTCTCGAGTGTCTCAATGGATGCAAGAGAAGTATTTTGAAGTTGATCCTGTGTTTGACTGGGAGCCAGTGGAGGTTGCGGAGGACAGTGTAATGTGAACAGAGGCCAGCGGGGTCAGGGCTAGGGGGGAGTAATCACACTCGGGTTTGGTTAGTTAAATGGACCAAGTGAGAAGGCAACCTCAGTCACAGCTTTAGGCTAAATACATTGTTCTGGTCTGGTCGGTGCTTCCCAGACAGATATGGCTGATGTTTTTGCTCTGGTCGAGGGCAGGTTCTAATGCCAGTTTCTAAATGCGTTCTGCATGCAGGTCAGTCGTTTAAATAGGGTTCTACCACAGTGCCATGAGCAGTGGCTCTATGACAGTGGGCTAAACCATAAACAGTGAACATGGATTATGATCATAGAACTTTCACCCAATTCAAGAGTAGTGGATGTTCATGTCCGTTGTTTTCTCCAGCTGTGATGTATATTGAAGATGTGTTTTCCCTCATGGTCTCTGCAGGGAATGCCCATGTCTATGTATGGTGGGGCCATGATGCCCCCTCATGGACCCATGGTAGAGGGACCTGGAGGACCCATGTACAACGGCCTGCACACATCCGACCCCGCCTGGAACCCCATCATTAAGATGGTCCCCAATTCCGCAGAGAGTTCAGATCCTCAGCAGGTAAATGCCCTCTTTTACCAAGCTTGATTAGTCTAACAAACACACCAAACATCATACACCTAATTAGATTTGAAGAGAATTTAAATCTGCTGTAATTCAGCAGTTTAGCTTTTGTGTTGAAATGAAGGTAGTTTTGTCATAGACACTGGGTGATCTTCTTATAGCCTTTGGTCATGAGCTAGTCTTTTTGTGTTATCCAGTGGAATGCCTTTGTTTCTAATCATCTGTCTTTCTCCTCCAACAGGTCTGGCCAGGTACTTGGGCCCCCCATATTGGGAATGTGCATTTGAACCACGTCAACTAGACCACGATACTGGCAACAACCTTCAAGGCATATGTCCAAAATTAACAGAAAATACTCACATTAAAGAGAACATGAGGAAGTAAAATCACAAGACAAAAACTTAGTAATGCGGGCAAGTACAGAGTTAAGAATTGTTAAAGAAAAGAAAACATACTCTGTGTTTTTTGTTTTTGTTTTGTTTTATTTTTGACGTGCCTAACTCAAAAAATAAAATAAAAAGGAATCCAGTGTGGGATGTTACTGGTTTACCACTTGTCTCTGAACAAAATCAACAGGATGCATTCTCTGCGTAGTTTAGCAGTTTTGACCTAAACCCACGAAAGCCGGTATTTGACTGTATGGGTCCTGAGAAGTGCAGTCATTAACTAGTCGATAACCTAAAGAGATAAAGAAATCAGACCTTTTAGAGTGGTAAATACATGTACAATTGTTTACATACTAAAAAAGGGTTAAAATGACAGCAAATTTCATGTCGTATAGTGGCTCTACTTTATGTAGCCTGTATTAATGTGAAATATTTACCTTAATATTCAATAAAAAGATGAAACTGTTCATTGGTTTGTCCAATTAATTCATAGACTTTAGTTTGACGAAAGAATCTCCACAATGTAAAATGCAACACTATAGATCTAAAATAGTATTGAATATTATTTCGAAAAATAAATAGCTAAATAAAAAGGCCATTTATAAGATCGGTGATATCTGAATATAATGCTGCATCATGTGGAAAATTGGTAATCTATTTGTCTGTCTAGAGACAGAGATAGGCTAGCCTACTTACGAGAGAGGTTAGTGCTATAATACGATAAAATAAGGCGTGTGACGCAAAAGAGAGCATTCACACTACGAATGCCATTAATACTAGTCTATTATAAACTACTAAGTGATATCTTGGACAGGTATATTTCCTGCTGTCAAATGCGCACCATAGCCTACCACAGCTGGTTACACGTCATGAAAGTGAAAACAGCGCGTCGCAGAGGTGCTAATTGAAATATTACGGTTTATTTCCCCACATTTTTATTTCCACCCAGAATTGGTGTATATCTGGTTATTAGCTTTTCTGCTTGCTTGAAAATCAAGGAAAAGTCATGGAATTTTACATTTGACTTACAATACAATACACTTTCTAGGTTCATCATGAGCACCTGGAAAGTGGGATAATTCTATAGTTTAAGGGGGTATGTGACCCCTAAACTGAGGGGGCTTTAAAGTGGGAGCTTTGCGAGAGAACCCAGGAGAATGTTTTGACGTCACTCAACATAGTGAAAGTGTCCCCTTAAAATTATAAAGTTCCATCTGACATTTTTTGACATTATATTTAAAGAGTCGTGTTCCACTTATTAACACGGCTATAAATCTAAGGTGATTGAAGATAAATATAAGAAAGGGACTTGTTCAACACGCAAATAAGTTACTTCATTGTTAGTGTATATTATACAGGTGCTGGTTATTGGTTGATTTATTTCAGTAATTCCATTCAAAAAGTGAAACTTGTATAATGTACACATTAATTCCACACAGACTGACATTTCAAGTGTTTATTGCTTTTAATTTGGATGATAACTGACAACTAATGAAAACCCCAAATTCAAGACACGATAGGTCATTGCTAAAGAGGCTGGCTGTTCACAGAGCTGTGTCCAAGCAAATGAATAGAGGCCAGGGAAGGAAAAGATGTGGTAGAAAAGTGTACAAGCAATAGGAATAACCGCACCCTGGAGAGGATTCTGAAACAAAACCCATTCAAAAATGTGGGGGAGATTCACAAAGAGTGGACTGCAGCTGGAGTCAGGGCTCCAATGGGTTTCAGCTGTCGCATTACTTGTGTCAAGCCACTCTTGAACAAGAGACCGTGTCAGAAGCGTCTCCTGGGCTAAAGACAGAAAGGACTGGACTGCTGCTGAGTGGTCCAAAGTTATCTTCTCTGAAGAAAGTCAATTTGCATTTCCTTTGGAAATCAAGGTCCCAGAGTCTGGAGGACGAGAGGAGAGGCACAGAATCCACGTAGCTTGAAGTCCAGTGTAAAGTTTCCACAGTCAGTGATGGTTTGGGGTGCCATGTCATCTGCTGGTGTTGGTCCAATGTGTTTTCTGAGGTCCAGGGTCAAAGCAGCTGTCTACCAGGAAGTTTTAGAGCACTTATTGCTTCCTGCTGCTGACCAACTTTATGGAGATGCAGATTTAATTTGCCACATAGTGGCAAAGCTACCAGTATCTGGTATCCCTGTTCTCAATTGGCCAGAAAACTCGCCTGACCTTAACCCCATAAAAAATCTATGAGGTATTGTGAAGAGGAAGGTGCGATATGCCAGACCCAACAATGCAGAAGAGTTAAGGCCACTATCAGAGCAACCTAGGCTCTCATAACCTCTGAGCAGTGGCACAGACGGATGAACTCCATGCCATGCCGCATTGCTGCAGTAATTCAGGCAAAAGGAGCCCCATCTCCATATTGTGTTCTGTACATGCTCATACTTTCCATGTTCATACTTTTCAGTTGGCAAGCATATCTAAAAAAAAAGTTTTGTATTCTTAAGTAATATTCTAATTTTCTGAGATACTGAATTTGGGATTTTCATTAGTTGTCAGTAATAATCATAAAAATTAAAAGAAATAAACATTTGAAAAATATATGTGTGTAATGAAAGAATAGGCTATACAAATTTTACTTTTTGACTGACATAAATCAACTTTTTCATGATATTCTAATTATATGACCAGCACCTGTACTCCTGAGTGCAGGCGATTGTGATATTGAATAGTCTAGCTAGACCTACCTATAGTACTTCCCAAAGTAGCCTACCTTTGAGCTTTGGCTAGCTACCCATCATCAACATCAACGTTCCTCATTTGTTGTCAAGTGGACACTGAGTTCCCCGGGACCTTACACTACCCAGCCCAATGAACAAAGTGGGAATCCTGTTCTGTTCACCAGGCCCTATTCATGGGTTTCATCAGGTCCCTTTCCACAGGTTTATACAATCAAGCACCTTGATTATCAATGCAGACTGCATGGTGCTTGATTGTATACACCTGTGGAAAGGGACCTGATGAAACCCATGAATAGGGACCACGCGCTTCAACTTGCTAGGTTGACAGACAGCTTATTAAAAAAAAACAAAAAAAAAACTCTAGGCCTATATTGTTTCAGTAGGCTATAGCCTCTTGTGAGACTAGAATGTTATGTATCTATAGTTTTTTTTCTCTCTCTCAGAAATGTAGCCTAGGCTATCAATTGTTAATTTGTTTGTAAACCATATCCACCAGTCCAAGGCGCAATTCACGCTGATTTGTGACTGACAGGCACATACTTTTGCCCACGTGGCCAGCGGGGAGGCAAGCTGGTTGCAACAGCACAATTCATCACATGACTCGAGTCACGTAGCGATTCCTGTAGACATTAAATACATTCGCACATGGCAGTAGAGGTTTAGTCCGACTGAAGAAGTCCAGAGGTGCACACAATACCCGAAGACCTGCCCCCAAGAGGCTGTTCGTAGATTAATCAACAATCGAAGCAGCGCTCGCACGCTTTTGCCAAGTTCTTTTCACTTTGGTGCAACTTTGTAGCCTTACGTGTTGTTTACAGTGTAGCCTAACTATCACCGCAGATCAGTGTGTAACTGTAGGCTACGGTTCTGATTCATTTGCTTCGACGGGAAATCATCAACGATGTCGACCTCACCAAGCAAAAGCTGTCCCATTCCTACCCGTGTCCTGCAGCTGAAGGATTGGTCCCAGTTGCCCGACTGCTACAGCCAGACGCCCGGAGGGACCCTCTTCTCCACCACGCCTGGAGGTAAGCTCAGTTGCAGTTAAATCATTCTCGGTTAGGCTAGCCTATAAAAACTGAAGCACCCTAAAGTTGGTTTGGTGTCTATTAGCCATTGGTGTTTTAGGCTACTTAAAATCAGCAGCACAGGCACCTCTTGCCCCCAACACCCTGTTTGTTCCATCAACCTCTCTTATGAAATAGTTTGACATGTTTCATCATAACATTGTGCTCAGCCGTCTGATACTTTTTACCTCACGAAAGCACGTAGGCCTAGGCCTACTGCTTTTGTGAGTCTGTTATTTCTTTAACATCTGAACTTGAATGAAATATTAGCATTAATGTACAAAAAAACCTTGTGTACAGAAAGTCAGGCTTTTTATCTATTTCCAGGCACACTCACGTTTAGACCGAAACTATGTGACGTATCAAGACTAGAGGAGACGAATTTCGTGACAGACGTGTGCTTTGTTTTTGTTGCCATGTAGGCTACTGTAAAACATGATGCAATTATTGGACGTGACAAACACAGACCTCATGGTTGCACGAGTTGCGCGCTGTTGTCTGAGACATCTACCTTGTGGATTGCTGTGGCATTGCAGTTTATTTACAGTACAGCCGAGTACAGTGCTGCGCAACAGTTTGCACACTATCATAAAACGTGTTCTGTAAAACAAATATGACCACCGTCTTTGAAAGGAATTCCATCGAAAAGAAGTGTGCTTACATCACCTTTAATTTGTTTCTCGGTAGGTCTAGACAAGGGGTGTGGGTTATGGGCATGCAGTGCAGAATACCACAGTCTGTTGATAGAAAACAAAACCTGATCCGTCAACAAGGGACATAGACACCTTATCAGCAGTCAGGAGCTCCCCTTTTTCCACCCCCACTCGAGGCAGTTGGTTGTGGTTAGGGTAGGAAAGGGTGTCTTGGGGCACGCCCCTAGTGGACCCAGCTGCTGTTGCTCTGCATTTTAGGAATGACGGAGAACATTCTGTCCCAGCCAACAGGAGCCGTGCTTTGGAGAGGACGCCCCGCGCCTCCCTTCTAAGAACTGCATGGCTCAGAAAAAGGGGGGCAGGGGGGTTGCAGTATGTTAAGGATAATCCTGAGGAGACGACACGTGTCTGGGATTCACATTTGAAATACTGGTGAAACTGAATACTGCAAGTGTGTAGTGTCATGACATTAGCACTATGTTTCATTCACCTGTGTCAACTGTAGTAGTTCTTGCATGGACATTTGATGAAGACATTCAAAGTTGCGTCTGAAGATAAAACGGAGTTAATGTTGTTGTAATGTTGTCTTGTGCACATTAAAGCCAATCAAGAAAATGCAAAAGCTCAGGTATAGGTATAGTTAGTCTCGGTCCATTTCTGGCCAGCTACCCTTCATTGCTGTGGCCTGCTGCTCTTCATCCAGAATTCAGCCCATGTGCTTCTGTCCCTCCCTTCTCTCCCCCACTCCCCTTTGTTCAGGACACACTGCACAAAATAGGCTGCGTTGCATAACATGTTTTTCTGCTCGTCGTCGGGAACTTATGTGCACTGTATGGTTCGCATTGCCTCTCAAAGTTCAAACCACTCCCAGGTTTAGATCAAACTTCACAGCAAGCTCTGAACCTCATGCTACTCTATCCACTTGTGAAAGCCGAGAGACATCCAGTCCAAATTGACATGGAATGTACAGACACTGAAGTATGCTTATGTTTGTAAATAACCCTTTCCACAACAACACCCCCGCCCCCCCCCCACACACACACACGCCCAATGGTAACAAAATGTTCATGTGTGTAGAGTTTCTGAGGGCTACATTGGTACAGGTGCTTTAAGCCTGCTTTTATACTACACTAATAATACTGTACTTATTTCAGTAATTGTTGTAAAAACATAGACATTTATATTTTTTGTAATTTTCCTCCAACTGGTTGTTATTTGGGGAAAGCCATTTTTCTATGTTTAACTGTTGTATTTTCTATGTTTAACTACTGTATGTTTTGATGTCAGACATGTATTTTAATTATGTAATAACTGACCTCCCTATATTATTGCACCATGGTCATTGCATAATCAATATTACACAGTTGTTATCCATTGGTATCCTTCTCACATCATTCTGTCTGCTTCCGCAGGTACACGCATCATATATGATAGGAAGTTCTTGCTCGACTGCAGAAACTCTCCAATTGCTCGCACCCCGCCATGCTGCCTGCCTCAAATTCCAGGGGTAACCATGCCCTCCTTGCACCCTCTTTCCAAACTCCAGGATCTCAAAGAAGAGCTGGAGGAGGAGAAGGATCTGGCAGGTAAACTATGATTATAGAACTAAACAACAATCTATTTACTTTTTGGAAGTGTAGCTGATGTGTTTTTGAAATACATAACATAACAACCCTCCCTAATGAATTTTTTGTCTGTGCTTTTTCTATGGATGTTCTTCGGCAGAAGATGACAGCCAGTTTGAGATGGATATGTGAGCTCCCTTTCTGGCCTCCTATGGTGGGCGTCTTTTGGTGTGATGCCTTTTGGGATCCCTTTGGATCAGCAGGCACTTTGATGCAAAAAGGGACACATTACCCTGTGTGTGAGAGCACCTCTATTTCTGCCGCTCATTGTTGCCGTTGACTGAGAAGAATATGATGGCTACAGGCATGTTAAAATGCTGCAGTAGAGATCAACGGATGATGGCGGCTGTCATATGTTTTTTTTAATGTACATACTTTGTATATTTTTTTTCCAAGATGAACAATGTAAAATAATACATTAAAATGATAGGGTGTTGTTTTTGAGGGTCGAATGGGGTAGGTCAGGGGGTTTATAAACCAACAGCATTGCTGTTCATTTTTACGCAAGGTTGTCCATCTGAAAAAAACTTTGATGCATTACGCATGGTGAATGTCCAACGGGATTAACACTCCCCACTTTTGTTTGCGTTTTTGGATACTTGTCCCATGCGGATGTGAAAAAGACATTCAAAAAGCTTTGAATAAAAACATGTAACAAATGTACAACTTGTTTTTGGTTCTATGGGTTGCTGTTAAGTATTTATTTACTCCAGTCATAGACACCACCAGAACTAGTCGTATGGCCAGACATGACTCCGGTACCTGATGATTGAAGCAGCTTGAGCTTTGCTTGTGTACGGCATTCAGAGGTTTCAGAGATTTCAATAGTATTTTGCTCTCATTGTTCCTACCCACATTAAGTCCAAATTTCCCAGTCAGTAAGACCCAGATTGTTGCATAGGTCTTGCTCTATGATTACAAAGTGACTCACTAAAATGATTTGTTATGACCTGGTTTAGTGCATGGTACAGCCATGTGTTTGTTTGCCATATGCATACAGCAATGCTGTATCTCCTTCTTATCTTATCTATAACAGAGATAAGTGTGAAGGTGTAAAGTTATGCAAACAAGTGGCTGGATGCATTACAGTCCTATGCTGTGGAAAAAAAACAACACTTGGCTTTTTATGTCACATGGAAGTAAGCATAACCATGATCATGCAATCCCCGAGTTGGCCACAAATCTGTTTTTAGATGCCATACATACCTTTCAGTGGAGAGATTATGTTTTCATTGCTAAAATTTAATATACAGATATTTGTTAAGTTGAATACCCACATAGTCTTCAGGCAGACATTACTTAACTGTAACTGTTGTGCAACAACATCTATGATATGCACTGAACTATGGATTTCACTTAATACATGAGGGGCGGGACTTTTGATCTATCCAATTCTGTAGCTTCTGTCAGATTTGCTGTAGAGTTTGCAATTGCTGGTCTACATGATATTGTCAGAGGTCATCGTTTTGCTATTGTATTCCATGCTTATGCCGTGCCATCGCTGTTTCCAATGTACACCAACACAGTGATATTAAAAAAAAAGCTGAATCTTTTTTCAAAGGTCAGTGGGAGTACGAAGTCCCGTGTGATCTTCACATCAGCAGCTGTCTCTTTAAAAGTCTTTTAAAGGGTTAATTTGAACTGCAGAGTCACTCGTAGGCTCCCCTGATAATGTGATAGTAGCTGATACTGATGGGCAAAGTGGGTCAGCACAGTCAGCTGTCTCAGCTGTCAAAGGTTCAGAATAGCAAAAAGAGGTCTGGACATGGGCCTTCAGTTGTTTGGCGTTTGACCAAAGGTGTGTTTATGGTTATGGTATTTGGCAGAAGTGTTTGTGCAAAGTGACTTTCAGTATAAGAACACTACATGAGTTACAGTTTTTTACAATCACTTTGCTACTATTTTCAGAACCTTGATGTCATTTTTCACAACTCACACAAAAGTCACAACCAATGATCAAAATGCAAATTTTTCAAAACTAACCCTTTTCTCAATTGCTTGGATACAATACACATACAACTTAGATAATTTGTTCATTCAACAAATCTCACCTGTTCAATATGATACAACTTAACATCAAAGTACTACTATTTCAAAAGGCAATGCACACATTACATTTCAAATGACTGTCTACGTATTGATTTCCTTACAATGATCTAACGATCAATTGATACAACTGCTCAAAATGATAAGTAACTGTTGCATTACTCTTAATCGGGAAACAGACACTAAATCTTCCATGTTTATTGCAAATCATGAAAGTTTCAAGATAATGTAACAAGATTCACTGTCACCAATTAGTGTGGAGCATGAACCAGTTAGACTACAATATCCATGGCTACAGTATTTTACAATGCTTCATCAAGGTGTCTATTTTTCTAGCTAATTATTTTTACTTTACATTAATTAAAATAAAGCTACAGTATGTTGTGATTGTACTGTTTTGCATCAATATATTACAAACTTTGTTCAATGATTCCACTGTGTCGGTAGTATTCTCTACTACTGCAGTACTTTTACAGAGATGTATTTACTGTACCAATGTAGCACCATAATGAAACCTGTATCACCCTTTTTTGTTCTACAATAGGTTATTTACAGTAATGATTGTACGAACAATGACACAATGAAACTATCGGTTGCTTGTGTGCAGGTGATCTATAGTTATGTTTCAGTGGTATTTCACAGTAAGTTTGTTTCTTGAACCAATGATTGCAAGATTTCTTTGAAGATGTGAATGCACAATCCAATGTTTTGAACATTAGACAGCCTGTGTTATAAGTGATAACCGTTTTGAGTTTTGCGTCTAGAGTTTTGAAAAAGTAGCAAAGTGATTGTAAAAAAAACTGTAAAAGTAGTTTCAAGTACAGCAGAAAACCCTGCAAGCATGAAAGTAACAATAGCAACAATATCAATAATGACAACAATATCAAATCAACAATCAAAATTATGAGTTTTCATATTGAACTCTTTTTATACTGACTATTTCCTTTCTATGACCATTACGAGCAGGAAGGGAACAGTCATTATATTGAGCAGCAAAATAATGAGACTGTACTTTAAATGAGCCATGCCACATTTGAATTATTTGATAACATTACCTGATATGCTTTTGTAAAGTCTTATTATTGAAGAAATGCTTTGACTCATTATGTCACGATTCGGGCTCCAAAAAGCCTAAAAAACTATAGCAGATTTTGCAGCTTGTATTTCTTACCTGACATTAGATTTTACAGCTTCAGTCTGATAGGCCAATATCTTTTGAAATCTTCCAAGTATATTGATTGCTAAGAAGGGAGGGAGACTATAAATCAGGGCATTAGATGTAGAAACCATATGCTTTAATGTAGCCTACATGTATGACCATTTTCTTTGCTACCAGGCAAAGGAACAGGCAAATCAAGCCAGGCATGTCCCTTGTTACATTAACATATTGTAGCGTTTTGCAAAAATAGGCAGGATTTTTTTCTTTAGAACTGTTTATTAGTTCTCAATCACTCTGAGCGTCCAGACATAGGGACAGACCCGGCCCTAATGCCCCAGGACTGTACCTCTGTATAAGGCTGTGCTGGAAGCACACACCAGGTAATAAGCACTGTAGTGACTACAGAACACAGCCACAACATTCAAGATAATGCATTAACGTGAACAACATTGTGATGATCAACAGTTATCAACATTAACATTCCGATATGCTTCGCACAGTGTTGTGGGAACTCACTATTAGGGACTGCCTATATGCTGGCACGCTACAATATCTTAATTATACAATAACAGGGGCAAATTGGTTTCCTGTGGTATAACCCCTTTAAAGTATTTTGGAGATTATGACATGCAGCTTCTCTTGTAAATAGATATGACATCTCTTCAGTCAATACACATTTTCATACCAAAGGTTGAACTATACTAAATGATGGCTCATTCCAAACAATTCCACTAGTTTTTGGCTGACAAACACATCACCATCTGCCTAAGTGGTCATATTATTAAGAAAATGCAAATTCAGCTAAATCTGGGCGATGCTGCCAGCGAGCTGTCACCAAGAGAAACATACATAAGAACGCAAACAAAGTTGCCCACTCTCACTTTAGCAATAGCATTTCTCAAAACAGAACTATGATAAAAAAAAAAAAAAAAATAAATAAATAAACAGACCAGTGTCTGAAGAAATGTTTTTCTCGTGGGGCATTTCTAATGATGAATGATAAATGTGCCTTTATGTTTGGGCTAGATGACATAATATAATATGCAACTGGAATAGAGGAGTGACAGCTGCAGAGAGGTGGGCCACTGTATGTGAAGCCTATAGCTGCATCCATCCCATTCAAATCAAGCCTGGTCATTTCCTATGTTGATAACTTTCCACTACTATTGGACAGTGATGCATGTTAATAATGTTGTTTCAGAGGTAATGAACGGAAAGGTATCTGCTGAAAAAGTTTGCTCCAGTAATCTAGACTTTGCTGTGGTGAATATTCTGACCTTTAATGCAGACGAAATGTTTCCCAACGTTGTCTGCCTGCCATGGATGCTATTTTGGTGCCCTGGTGTGTATCCCTGGACAGGCCAGTGCTGGCATGGTGACTGAATAAACACTATTTCACATGAGTGAGATGAGTTCAGTCATGTCTCCTGGTTGGGGCAGCTGTTCAGTGGGGTGGATGGACATGTACTATGCATCAAATATTCCAGTGGGGGTGGGGGAGGGTTGCAGTGCCACTGTACCCAGACCATGTGCCTTGTGGGCTGGTTAAAAATAACTCCTTTGTGAACTGAGGCAGAGAGCAGGGGAATTTCCACTGGGTAGAGCACATATAGGTGATCATATGGACACAGTCCATTCAAGTGCAGCAAAAGCTAATGAGTCTGTACACCATGTCTCCTCTGGCAATGTGTTCAAGATAGTGTAATGTAATTGATTGAATATTGACACCTACCCACATTCATAACATATAAACAGTCTAGATTTGTTTGCACATCAGAATTCCATGAGCAATGAATTTGATGTGACTCTAATCAAATGACCAAATAAAGATCATGCAACCTTTGACTGCTTTAATACTTATACTGAATATTAGTGTCACCAAGACCCAGACGAGATAAACTGAAATCCTGCTGTCTGAGTTTAGACTGACATCTGCTGGTAGATCTTGTGAGGTACTGTAAGACTTCTAACACTTTGCTGTGTTCCCATTTGTAGGTCCCATCCCAAATACAATACAGTCTATGTCTAGATGTATTTGCATGTCAGAATTCCATGAGCAATTAATTGATGTCTGACTAATCAAATGACTAAATAAAGGTCATGCAACCTTTGACTGTTTTGATGCTTACTGAATGGTAGTGTGTCACTAAGACTGAGGTGAGATGGGCCATCTCATGAACAGTAATGCATGGTCATGTAATGTATCATTTTTACTGTATTTTCAATGTCTTTATTTGATCAGAGAAAACACTGCACAACTTTTGAATGCTCTTTTGAATCATTTTGACAGTGAGTGAAGAAGTTATATTGCACTTACTTTTGTTGTGCTCTAAATGTTCTCTCATTTTGAACAAAGAGTTGATGAACTCATAGTCTACAAGAGCAACACTTAATGACACCAAGTGTAGGCTATCTGAAAAAATATCAGTGACAGGACAGGATATGTCCAGTAACTTAATTGTTTTGTTTAATATATAGCCTACATAAAAGCATCTGCTAATAGATCTAAACAGCTTACATAAACACAAGCAAATGTGACCGTATACCTGACTGTACCTTTAAGATATGCTTGGTACACTTGGCCTGACTAATCATCATGATTCAACCTGTGATTCAGTGCTGTACAGTGTTTGTGCCAATCAAGTTTAAGTTCATTAAATGATACAGGCTTTCCACTGAATGAAACCGGATCCGTGAGTAGCCAAAAAGATGAGGAAGCCCATGGGTAAATCATTCTTGTAATTCATTGGCAGGAAAAGATATGCTGTTGATTATTGCCAAGAATGTTTCACATGCACAGGCCTACCCATTAGGCTACTTCATGCATAGGCCTAAACCAAGCTAGTGTCATTTTCCACCTTAAACCACTTTCCACATGCAAGTGAAACTTCTACTTCAGGATTCAAAGGATTCAAAGTCGGCCTATTGAGTATTATAAGCCTATTACATTTCACATTTTTGTTTTAGCTGCAGGGGGATTTACATATTGGCAATTTAGATTGTTTTTTTGTTTGTTTGTCTTGTCCGGAACTGTTTGATCAATGCTTTTTTTTGGTGACAAATGTGATGACGTTGATCTGCATTCAAATTGATTCTGTCCTCAATCCGCTTGGGGTCAGGCTTCTACAGGATGACTCATGAACATTGGTTATCATGTAATACCGCTAGGTTGCCACTGCCAGTTACGTCTGCAATGACATCACTCCGCTGCAACATCAGTTGCGATCTATGCTCCCTTTCGACGTACCACTGAAACCGATAAAGTGGAATCAGGCTGATCCCTCATTGCGTGTGTGCTGAAGTGTTTTTGGAGGGTTTTTTTCTGCTTGAGGTAAGTGATATTCATTCATAACGAGCCTGTTCGTAATTCTTATCATTCCCTGTCACCGGGTCTTGCGCCTCATAAATGCGCACATCTAATTTCCTGTTGGGCTATGGCTGTCTCCTATTCTGCATGTTGTAGCTATAGAGATCAATACTCATGGTTAAATGTTTGACTGTGAAAGTGACACTACTCTTAGTTGTCGTGTTATTTCTCATGATAGGCATGATAGTTCCTCAATAGCCCATTATTTAGATAAGGTGAGTAGGCTACAACGCCGGGCAATTAGGCCTAGGATATAGTAGCCTGTGTTTTTATTCTGGTGGTAAGTGCGCAGCCAAACCTGAGATGTTGCTACATAGCCTACGTCACATAAAATCTGTTAGACATATGAGTAACTTATAAATGAATAATGATAATAATAATATATCTTAACACAGCTGGGTTCCACTTAAAATCTAAAGCCTCTAAAATATTTAACAGTGAACAGATGGAGCTTTGGATATTAGCCAATAGGATGTAGTCAACAAATAAACAACATATTCATCCTTTCAGTTAATGTACGTGTCCTATAAAGGTCTATCTGACTTCTGGCTGTTGAAAATGCATTACAGTTTTCACATCACACCTGTGGTCTCCATAAGGTGTGACAAATACCAGCTTCTGGTGTCAGGTGTGAATTTTGGATGAGAATAGCTAGACACAGGGAGTGCCCATTCTTGTTCGACTAGGTCTTTTTATGTGTTTGGTGTCCTTCTTCCAGCTAATGGGATCCCAGAGGGTTTCTGCTGGATGAGTCAGTTTGTTGTGGAAACAACTCATGTCATGGGTCATTGAGTGTTCACAACCACAGTAATGTTTTGCAAGGCCATTTGAAGGTAGCTTTCCTGCAAATGTTTTGTTGTATGTTCTATTACCATTGGAAAGAAGAGGAGATTTGTCATGTAACTGAACTAGCCTTTATTGAGTTTCACATAGTAGATATCGTCCCTAATGTCTCGCTACTAGAGATCGCTAGACTACTTGTCTATCCCTACCAGTTGGTGAAACCACTCCTTGGGCATACATAGATTAGATTCTGAGCACCTAGCTGTTCATTTCTACAGTTACTGTATGCTCTCACCCACTCTTGTGATTTACCAGAAGTGAAACGAGTACAGCATCACTTAATCCAATCAATTTGTATTCTTTGTTTTCATAGAAACTTTCAAGAACTTGGTTTTGTGATCTATTCTATTCACAGCAATCAGGCTGCAAATACTTATCTAGCATTATGTGGTAGTAGCCTACCTAACCGTAAACTGCCACCAGTATGATAGTTGACCCAATGTGTTTATTATAAGTTATTTCAAGCTGACTGAACGTTTAGGCATATTGAGTATGAAATATGTAGTTTGGTGGCAATTCATCTTTGAACCTAAACATTTTTATTATTTCATATTTTTGTCTTGCTATTTGGGAATTGTACTATCAAGCGATGGTAAGTAAAGTAAAATGTAGTAGCAGACACTTCTATCTAAGTGTCAGAGTCTTGCATCAGCATGTCAAACCTAGGCTGGATTGTCGGGTTGTGACACTACCACAGCTCATTAGAATAATACGAATAGTAGTAGATTTCTGTTTCTTTGTATACTGTATGTGGACTTTACATGTGCAGGAAACACATTGTTTCTAAATGGATATAAACACCTTTTTTTGTGCCACCCAAAATTCATGGTATATACAGTAGGTTTGTCAGACATACTGTATGGGTGCTGTCATGCATGTTAAAATTCTCTTTATTGAAGTGAAGGTGAATTTCAGAGTTCCTCATGACAATGCAATATACTGTAAGTGGTCATTGGCATCACAGAAAATAACAGATAGTTGTCTTGCTTGGACCTAGGTCTGGCTTAATCTGGTTATCTTGCATGCTTGGATGATGTAAATCCGCACAGGGACACAGCAGTCTGATGAGAGCACAGAGCAGATTGCCTGAGTGCTAAATGGTTTTCATCAAGCATTACTAATTGAAGCCACTGTACATTCAGCTGTTAATATTTACATTTGCCTGGTTTGATTTAGAGGTGGGACTCTGAATAAAAAGCCCATTGAAAATATTCTTATCTTATCTTGTGTTCTCTGGCTGGCTTTGCAGGACACTAGTTAAACTGTAAAAACAGAACACACATCAGAAGGGTCAGATGGACAATCAACTATATTGATATGTTCATTCTGCATGCAATGCATATTCTACAGTATGGACACCTGAATTATATACATAATTGTATATGTATAATTATATATAACACCTAAGTCACAATCAAAACACGTCAGTTTCTCAACTTTACTCAGAGTGAAACAACAGACTTGGTTTTCCATGTTGTTATCTTCTGAAACACAAAGGAATATCTCCAGGCCAAGGCACTACTCCAATTAAATGAGACTGAGAATGAGACTGTTTATGAATTAGAAAACTTGTCATCATTAAGGAAAATTAAACTCTGCCATGTGAATTTGGTTTAGCCTAATTTCTCTCTTTCTCTCTGTGTCTCTCAGACTCTCTCACTCTCACTCTCACTCTCACTCTCACTCTCTCTCTCTCTCTCTCTCTCTCTCTCTCTCACACACACACACACACACACACACACACACACAAACAAACACACAGCTCAAAACAAAGACAGATGATCCTGGCAACCATTTAGTTGGATTTGCCAACCAAAAGCTCATGCCTGGTTACCAAACTGGTACCACTGGTGAAAATAAGTGACAACAGTGTTCTGTCAAGCAGCATATTTGCATGTGCAGAGACAGCAGGAATTAAACCACATAAAAATCCTAAATTTGGTGCCCTCGCCAACAAAATAAATGATTGGAAACAGAAGTATGGGTACTGGTATTACAGTAATATCCTTTGACATTGAAAGGTATACAGTGCATTGTAGGTGTGTAGGTTGAAGTTGAATTGCTGTCACTTTAAGATTGTCTTTGTAGTGTGTACTGTAGGTCTAATTTTATTTTTGCAATACAATTTTTATTTTATTTAAATGCAGAACCATGCAACACACAACATATGGTGGTGTCTAATTGAGTGCCTGTCACTGAAAGAGGTTCATGAGGGAGGGACGCATGCAGTTTTAACACAGTTAAAAGGTATGAGATGTGTGGATGCAATTCATAATGTCTTCTATGAAGTTAGTTAGAATAAAGGTTCATACTTCTCCTTGGGACAAGCACTTTTGAGTCTTGGAAAACACTTTTCCATTCACATGCTGCTTTTGCAAACATTCAGTGTCAGAGTCAATAAAATGAATAGAGCCCTGCATGAGTTACGCCTATCTATTGACAAGCAGCTGTAACTAAGCATAATCTCGACATCCAAACAGTATTCTAACGTTATCTTAGATATACAGCTTGATTGCATAGCTTAGTTTAGTCTCCCCAATTTATTATGTTGTGGTAAGACCTTAGCAGAGTTCACATGAAAGCAGCCGTTTTGAACACATTTGCACATGGTCACGATGCTAAGTTGATTTAATAGCAATATAGCCCGTGGTCTTCTATACAATGCTTCTATGTGCCAACAATAATACTTCAACAATTGTTAATGTTTTGTTGGATGTGGTCCGTTATGAGAGAGAGGACAAGGAAAGGTTGCGTGTGTAAAACAGTTCAGCTCAATGAAAGGATCTGATCTCATCATTTGAATATTGCAACATAGAACATTATTGTGTGGTGTCCAGTGTTGTTCTTGAGGCGGCCCATCGCAGACTAGTCAGCGCATGGAAATAATGTGTACCTATATATTGTGACGGATACTTCCAGCAGGACAATGGGACATGTCAAAGCTCGAGTTATCTCAAACTGTTGTTTTAACATGACAAATAGTTTTTTGAGCCCCTCTTGCTCTCTTGCAACAGTTTTGCATTCCCTCTCAATCATGTTGTGTTTCCTCACTAACATTTAGCATTTCTGTCACTATTGTAAGAATGCCCCTCCACATAGAGAGATGAATCCCTATCATGACTACGGGCACCATAGATGTTCGGACTTTTTTTAAATTTGTACTTATCGATAAATGTCATTTGCTTCCACAGCCAACACTGGTGATTGGAAATGAATTTTGAACAGCCACCTCCATACCCTGGGCCAGGTAACACCGCACCCGCTTATCCTGTTCAGGGATACCCGCCACAGGGCTACCCTCCACAGGGCTACCCTGTCAACATGGAACAGCCCAACACCGGCTTCCCTCCTCAGAACCCAGCGTATCCAAACTACCCTGCTGGGCCGGGTGGGCCTTACCCTGGACCTGGTCAGCCACCCTATCAAGGATATCCACAACAACCACCATTTGGATGGCAAAATGCTCCACCAGCTGGCCCAATGTATGATGAGGGGCCTAAGAACACGGGTAAATACAGTCCCATCTTAACCAGGTCACATCTAATTTCTCAATCTCTCCTTACAAGTAGGCCTATATATTAATATATTGTATATACACTATTTCAGAGCTTGCCCACCTCTGTCTTCCATTTAGACTGCCCAGACCAGTTCATTTTGTTAAGATGTATATTGTAACTGTATACCAAGAAATAACGTATTGTTAGTATTAGTATTATTAATAATATTAATAACAATAGCAACAGTGATAATAATAATAATTATTATTATTAGCCTATTATTATTATCATTATTATTATTATTATTATTAGTAGTAGTAGTATTGCTATTATTATTAGGCCTAAGTTTTCACTGACAAGTTACTTTTTACAGTCAAGAGACCTATCCCATCACTGAATTTGCTAGTATCAGCTAACTTAATTTTGAAACATGTGACAAAGAAGCAGCATTAACAGGCTCACTGCGGTTACCTCTACTATAAGTGTGAGGCACACAGTAGACCTGCTCAAGCCTGCGACTAAACATACATAGTCATCTTTGAACTTTGATGAAAACTAAACACATTGAACTTGACATGTTAAATATAATAACATTCATATTTGATATGTTGTTCACATACTATAAGGTATGGTTTTATTGTGTTGACCTTCACTTGAGTAGGGGAAACTTTCTCTTATAAAAGGCGTTTATGAAATGGAGAGAGCTGTGACCATAGATATATTAGTTCTATATATCTATGGCTGTGACAAGTGTGATGTCATTGTTGGGATCAAAATGTTAATGTATCAAGCAACATATGCAGCAAATGTAGGCCAATTCCCTCACAACTTTTGCTGGATTCTGTTAAATGTACGAGTTCTAGCTATTTTTTATAATTTGTCAATCTCTCCTTATTTATCATTCTCATTGTTCTTGTTGCTTTCTGGTTGCTCTCTGTTCCAGTCTATGTGGTGGAGGACAGGAGACGTGATGACTCTGCGGACACTTGTCTGACCGCATGCTGGACTGCACTCTGCTGCTGCTGCCTATGGGACATGCTCACATAAAGTTTTGATTCCTTTAGACTGTACTACGCCCACCTGTACTGCACTCCCAAACTTGTGGCCCCACCAATTACGGAGCCCTAAACCCTCTACTTTTTCTCCTGACGTAGCTTACAATCCCCTGGACCTCTGGTGCCCAGCTACATGCTTTCTAAATGCACACCTCTCTGTGGTTGAGTTAAATATTAATGCAAACCACTAAACAAATTTTGTCCAGATTCAAATTAGTATTGAAAGCAGCGTTCCCAAAATACATTACCTGGCGTCTCTGCGTGAAACAGATGTATTTTTTTAAACTCAGGCAATCATGTTAAAAGACATGAATTTCAATCTTAAATATACCATACGCTTTGACAGAGTAGATTGCATGACAGCAAATAAATGTGTATCATCTCTGCATCTGATCGAAGGATAAAGTGTCCTGGCTTGACCCATGCTTGACAAATGAGTGACGAGATTGATTAAATCCAATCCTCACTACATCAGCATGGTGTCCAGACCTTTCATTTCACTACCTCTGTCCTATTTTCGTCTTCATCTCTGACTTATGAAGGCATCCCAGTGCACCCACAGTCCCATTCCTGTCCCCACAATCCCCCTGAAGCCTCAGCTCCAGTCCCCCATCAGGTCAGGAGTGGCCAGTCTGTCAGGCAGACGGTTGAAAGCTGCTGAGGTCAAAATGTAGCAGGGCAGCAACACCACTTATCTCATTTCCTGTCTGCCTTGACAACCTTTCAGTCCATTATTTGAATGCATACTCTGTCAGTCTAATTCTGTTTTGACCATGTGGGGCTACTGTCTTCCCAGTCAACCAAATTTAAAAAGTAGGCTAGACGCTGTTGACCTCCACCTCCCTGGACCACAGGAAATAAACATTTGTCAGTTTGGCATGACATGATTACATTATTCTGTACAGAGTTTTCATTTTAATGCTCCTCACCAAAGCCCACAGACCATAGCAATCTGCATGAATACCTTGATACGATATTAGATATGAGAGGCATAAATATGAGAGGACAGTTGATAATCCTGATTAAGGCAGAGCTATACTGGAAACAGGAGGAGAGAGATTGTGAAACACATAATTCAGGGGTTGCATATTTTGATGCTTCAATATTTTTTAAAAACTTTTTTGCTTAAGATCTTTAGGAGATGCTGTATACTGTTAAATGATTTTGTCTTGAATATCTATTTTAAATTGTTTGCATTTTGATAATTAGAAATACATGTTTTAATTGTCTTGTTCTTCTCGGATGACTACTTGCATTATTGTTATGTTTTTAAACAGCAAAAGATACACATTGAAACATGCCTTGGCTTAAAATAAAATAAATTATTAAAAATACATTTTGCCTATTGAGTTCATCATTCACTTTTGCAATCATAGCAAAGAAGATGAGTGAGGTGATCCGTTTGTACTCCGTTGATATTGTTGTATTGCTACAACACTGAAAAAATGCTGACTGATTTTCTTATGCTGGGTGAGGATGTATGGATTCGGGTGGGCGGGGCCAGAGTGCATGACAGAGATGAGGCAGATTTAAATTTCTGATAGACGGAAGAGGGTTGACTTGTCAATCATCACATCATTAATATGCTCTTAACGAGGATATTTTGAAGTCATTGTAATTCTTAATAAAATGTTAAAGACTGCAGATAGGGCCAACATTTTTTTCCTGGGTCAATAGTTGGCTTGTCACCTTGATTCAGTGATTCAATTGTGTGTGTGTGTGTGTGTGTCTGTGTGTGTGTGTGTGTGTGTGTGTGTGCGTGCGCGTGCATGCGTGCGTGCGTGCGTCCGTCATTAACGAGCTTAGGGCATTGCTTTAGGGCTTCCATATTGGCTTTTATGAGGGTGCTGGCATGAGGAAGCTACTGTGTCCAGGGGTCACATTATTTCCTTCAACGCAACCTTTTGATCTAACTAATGGATTTATTTGTATCACTCACTTTTTGTCAGATGCCTCACTAATAGACAGACAGATAGATAGATAGATAGATAGATAGATAGGTTACTTTATTCACTATCAAAGGGAAATTATGTTGTTCTGGCACCAAATATGGATGACCACAGATGAACCCTTCCTCTGCTAGGAACAATAAGCTACTACAAATTCAGGAAGTACAACGAAATACGGATATTTTGTATCAAAGTAAAAGTTCAAAACTAAACGTACACACCAGCGACTGTGCTTGGTAGTGTAAAATGTGTTTCTCCACCCCTGCAGTTGTTGGCAGTCAGAAACAGTCAGCTGCAGCCAATCCAACAAATGATCCTGATGAAAAGTGTAGACTGTCTTCAACTGGTTAAACTTCTGAAACTACTTAGGCAAAAAGGTATTTTTGTTCACTTTATAGAGGACAAATGAACACATCTCGCTTCTGACCCATCTTCAATATGGACTCACTGAGATGATGAGAGACTTAATAAGAGATTTATGTTCTGTAAATAAAGAAAATGATTTATAAAATAGCCTACTTAAGAAACACATTATTTCAGTTATTTTGTCACGTTGATATCTATCAAATGCTTCAGTGATTTTCAGTTCAGCTGTTGCAAAAGGTTTTGAATCAAACTGGATGGGAGGGATCATATCAAGAAGCAAAAAAGAAAAGTGGTGGCAGGTATTGAGATGGATGCTGGTTTATTGATGGTCCTTGAGTTATGTGGCACTTCATATAGGCCTACTCTTTATCTAGCAAAGGGCCTGCATGGTCCAACACAACAATAGCCTGGGTAAACCGCAGGCGAACCTGGTAACATATTTTAATTGACTGCAGGTCTCTCTGAAAAGGATCCCATCGAGGTCCATTTCTGAATCTCCTAAACCCAGGAACATGTAGGCCTACAGTATTTTCTTAGGAATTGAGTTAACAACTGCTTTTGAAACCTTTGTTTAGGCCTACAAGAAAGATGTGTTTGCAGCACTTCTGAAACAATTAGCCTATACTTTAAATTAAATGTCCTTACCGCAGCATGTCTTTACCAGCTTTGCAGCTCTAATCAAATAGGCTGCAGAAAAAATGCAAACCTATAATCTTCATAACTGTTTTCAAATGTGTGTAGCCTACTTAGATGTTTGTTCGACATGCTGTGAAATTAAAATTCATAAGGGTTTATATTCCTCAGTTAGGGAATTCAAAAGCGCCTGTAGTTGCAGAAAGGCCCTTATTATGGTACAAATCGACCGGAAGTCAAGACAGCTCATTGGCATTTTAGTGTTCACAGAACACGGATGTTGCCAAGACGTTGTTGGACACTTTTGGATGTTTAGAAAGGTCCTACCGCAGCCTTTTGAACGGTATGTGATGGAGCCTTACATTGGAACAGTAGGCTCGTGTTGAAGTTGACAAGCCTACATGGATTTAACGGTAGGTAGACACGATTCCTTACATTTTAGGCTACTTAACACACGGGATAAAGGAGAGTTGAAGTCAGCACCCTGAACAAATCGATTGGTGAATGAGAACCCGAGGAGATATCAGAGATAGTGAGTCTCATCATCGACAACTCAGCCTATCTTTTGTTAATAATAGGAATGACATCCACTGGCACCAAAACATAGGCTGTAAAGGCTATCGATTGAGATGCGATTAGGCCTGCTGATACATGACATGGACGGTTCACCTTTGCTGCTTATCCTAGACCTGAGAGTTTTGGAAAAGCAAAAAATATGTACGCGGCACGGCTGCTACAATCACAGTAGCCTACATTTCTACCACAGTCAGCTGTGTTTGGTCAACATATGGTGCGTTCGTAAATTGCCACGAGCGCTCTTAACCATTCATAAATTCGGAAGTATCGTGCGTCTATTTAAAGAGCGTCACACTCTCAGTGTGTCGATTTTAATTTATGAACGCACCCATAGTCAGGTAGCCTAGCCTATAAGACCAATACACATTAGTCATGCTGCTTTTGTTCCATTTGTTCACACTCCTTTCATTGGGGCTATATTGTACCGTGTTATTTGGGACATAGGCTAGCCTACTGCCCTACAAAGCCAAAAGGCAGTATCTGCATTTGTGGTCATTTTTGGGATTCTTCATTTATCATGTGGATATATACTCAATTTGACTGTTTTGTCTACACAAATGTATAGGTAGAGCAATGAAAATCTGGTAACTTGCTGCCACGATGAAGAAATGTGTGTATATAAAAAATATATATTGTGCTCAAAGTTGACCTTTGGCCCTTATTTGTCAGATACTGTACTAAAAAATAAGGAGTTGTGCAAAGGCAAAAGGCAGTAGCTGACATATAATCAATACTACCACCATATAAGATCATTAACTGCACATCTTCATTAAAGTCTAATGATCATGGCATTTGTTTTAGATGACACACAATTACTTTTAGTTGTTGCTATCCAGTGCTGGGAGTGCACTCAGTCAATGTTCTGGGGCCGGTTTCCCGAAGCCTTCTTAACGCTACGTAGTTCGTAACCTCTATCTTAAGCTCTACCTTAAGTACCTCACGCATTTCCCGAAACCTTCTTTGCTACGAATGTCTTTCGCACGTCGTTCGTTGGTAAGAGTGGTCTGGAGCACTCTCAGACCTCTCTTAGCTGCACCTTATGTTTCGACTCGCGACGTTAGTCGCCGCCACTATACCCTACAGCAATTTCCGTTACGCATGCAACTCATATGATACAAAATCACTATTTTGGTTCGCCAATGATTTTATGTAAGTATGCTAATTTAGAAAATAGTTTCTGGAAATGTTTTCATGCAAATATGAAACGTGCACGCATTTGAAAATAGTTAAAAGCGCTTTATTCTTTGCTTCCCCCCACCGTCCTACAATGTTTAGGCCTAATGTGCGGGCTTGCTGTCATGTTTAATGTTAACCAAAGGCTCACAATACTGAATGAGGATGTTGGTCAATCAGCTGTGATTAAAAAAAAGTCTACATAGCCTATTTCAACTAGAAAAGCACAAACCTCCCCCAAGCAAACACATGTAGCCTAGCTGCATCCAGACGGTGATACGAATCACTCACAAAATTAAATAGTTTCTTCCTTGGGTCATTTCAGATCTTCCCTGGAAATTTAATCGAAATCCATCTTTAACTTTTAGAGTTAGCCTATCTTGCAAACAAACAGACAAACAAACAAACAAACAAACTAGAAAAGCACTCAGAGAGCGCAGACCTCTGCTTTCAAACAAGCGTTCGAATCCTTTTATCCATGCGGGAAACAAACTAACACACCAACAAACAAACCCAGATGAAATTAAAGCTGCGAGCAGCAATGTGGGGGCCAAGCTTTGGAAATTTGGAAAGACAACCCCCCCTCCGCCCCTCCCCCTGTGACCACCATAGAGGAGTATTTGTGTGCTTTTGTCTGGGCTTGAGAGAGAGAGAGAGAGAGATGAAAGCGTTACTGAAAAATGAGCTGACTTTCTGTGATTATAGCGCCCCCATAGTGGTCAAAAGACATGACATGGGAGAGTGGGCGTGTGCAAATGGAACCCCCCCCCCACGACCACCATATAGGAGGGTGTGTGTGCTTGTGTCTGGGTTAGAGAGCGAGAGATATGAAAGCATTAATGAAAAATGAGCTGACTTCCTGTGATTCTAGCACCCCCCTAGTGGTCAAAAGACATGAAATGGGAGAGTGGCCGTGTGCAAATGGAACCCCCCCCCCCCCCCCCCCCCCTACGACCACCATAGAGGAGGGTGTGTGTGCTTGTGTCTGGGTTAGAGAGCGAGGGAGATGAAAGCATTAATGAAAAATGAGCTGACTTCCTGTGATTATAGCGCCCCCCTAGTGGTCAAAAGACATGAAATGGGAGAGTGGGCGCGTGCAAATGGAACCCCCCCCCCCCACGACCACCATAGAGGAGGGTGTGTGTGCTTGTGTCTGGGTTTGAGAGAGAGAGATTAAAGCATTAATGAAAAATAAGCTGACTTCCTGTGATTATAGCACCCCCCTAGTGGTCAAAAGACATGACATGGGAGAGTGGGCGTGTGCAAATGGAACCCCCCCCCCCCTCGACCACCATAGAGGAGGGTGTGTGTGCTTGTGTCTGGGTTTGAGACAGAGAGAGAGTGGATGTGAAGAAAATAGGCAAAATTAATTTCTATTTTTTTTGTTTTTGTGTGTGTGTCCTTGGGATGTGTTCCTAAGACCACTTACCAAGTTTGTTGTCGATAGGTGAAAGTGTTGTTTATTATAGCGCCCCTAGTGTTCAAACGTCACCAAATTTAGTGAAGGTCCTCCGGATGTGCTCACAAGTCCACGTACCAAGTTTGGTGTTGATACGAGAAAGTTTTACTAATTATAGCGCCCCTAGTGGTCAGAGTGCACCAAATGTATTGTACGTCCTCAGGGTGGGGTCCCAAGTCCATATACCAAGTTTGGTTTCGATACATGTAAGCATCGCTGAGATATGAGCCTACTTCCTGTTACTATAGCGCCCCCACAGTTGTCAATTGGCACCAAAGTTGTTGAGGCTTCTCTTAATTGGGTTCTGAGCCCATGTTCTAAGTTTGGTCTTGATACGTGAAAGCCTTGCAGAGATATAGGTTCACTTCCTGTGTGGCGGCTTCGCCGCCAAATTGGATTGGCTGTTACAGGCGAGCACTTCCGTCAATTGATCCATAAAGCAATGCAATGATAAGTCATGGTCTGAAGATTGTCTGTGCAAATTTTGGTGAGAATCGGATGAAATCTCTGACCTGTGAAACTTTTTGAAAGTTTTGATCTTGGTCTATTGGTGGCGCTACAGCGTTTGTGGAAAAGTCTTGTTAATTGGTGGGTGGGGCTATACCTATTGCGTTAATGTACTGAGCAAGTTTCAGCTTGATAGGTCTAAGCATTTTGGAGTTATTTGCATTAATGTTGTTGAAAAATTGATGAATTTTGACCTGTTGGTGGCGCTGGAGTTTTGGGCTCTGGGGTCTGAAAATTGAGGTATGTGGTCATTGGCTTAGGGAGAATAAGTGTACCAAATATCCCAACTTTTTACTGTATGGTTCTTTGGTTACATAGAGAATACGTTCACATGCTGTTTTTTGGTGCGTCACCAACTTTGATTGGCTGTGACAGGCAAACGCTTATGAATATTTATTAACAAAGTGATAAGTCTTGAGTGGCCTTGTCTGAAGGTCATGTGTGACAAGTTTGGTGAGAATCGGATGAAATCTCTGACCTGTGAAACTTTTTGAAAGTTTTGACCTTGGTCTATTGGTGGCGCTACAGCGTTTGTGGAAAAGTCTTGTTAATTGGTGGGTGGGGCTATACCTATTGCGTTAATGTACTGAGCAAGTTTCAGCTTGATAGGTCTAAGCATTTTAGAGTTATTTGCATTAATGTTGTTGAAAAATTGATGAATTTTGACCTGTTGGTGGCGCTGGAGTTTTGGGCTTTGGGGTCTGAAAATTGAGGTATGTGGTCATTGGCTTAGGGAGAATAAGTGTACCAAATATCCCAACTTTTTTTTTTTTTAAAGGTTATTTTTTTGGGCTTTTTATGCCTTTAATTGGACAGGACAGTAGAGAGAATGACAGGAAGCGAGTGGGAGAGAGAGCTGGGGTGGGATCCGGAAAGGACCACGGGGCGGGAATCGAACCCGGGTCGCCGGCGTGCGGTGCAGGTGCCCCAGCCAGTTGCGCCACGGCTGGGGCCATATCCCAACTTTTTACTGTATGGTTCTTTGGTTACATAGAGAATAGGTTCACATGCTGTTTTTTGGTGCGTCACCAACTTTGATTGGCTGTGACAGGCAAACGCTTATGAATATTTATTAACAAAGTGATAAGTCTTGAGTGGCCTTGTCTGAAGGTCATGTGTGACAAGTTTGGTAAGAAATGGACAAAATGTGAGACCTGGGTAACTTTTAGAAAAATTCAGCCTGACCTGTTGGTGGCGCTGGAGTTTTGGGGTTTGTTGTCTGTAAATTTAATAGATCCGGGCAAATTTGAAGTTGAATGAGTGTGCCAAATTTCAGAACTCTGGAGTGTATGGTTGGCTGGGAAATGGGCAATGTGTAATAATAATAATAATAAATATAGCTGCAAGCAGCAATGTGGGGGCCAAGCAGTAGGCCGGAGTAACCACGGCAACTCGACGCTGTTGGCTCAATGCGGCAATGAGACATATGGCCGTAAGCAGTCAGAACAAGTTTCATGTCAAACACGTCAAAAGTTACAAGCCAACTTGCATTTTTGCTAATTGAAGCTATCCTAAAGGTCAAAGGTCACCAAATTTCTTGAGCGTCCTCAGGATCGGGTCACGAGTCCATGCACTAAGTTTGGTTTTGATAGATTCAAAGGTTGCTGAGATATGAGCTCACTTCCTGTTTGGTGGCTTCATACCCTCGAGGTCAAAGGTCACCAAATTTATTGGGCTTCGTCCCAATTGGGTCACAAGTCCATATACTAAGTTTGGTGTTGATAGATGCAAAGGCAGCTAAGATATGGGCTCATTTCCTGTTTGGCGGCTTCGCCGCGAATTTCGATTGGCTGCGACGGGCAAACGCTTCTGTCAATTGTTACAGAAATCACAACACTAACAAGGCATGGTCTGAAGATGGTCTGTGCCAATTTTGGTGAGGATCAGTTGAAATTTGTGACCTAAGGAAATGTGTTAGTGTTTTTGATTAAGTCCAATATGGCGGCCGAATCAATTAGGTTGATGTCACAAGTTGTCATCTGTCGACATAAGTATCTTCCAAAGTATTACTAGACATCACTAGTACATTGTAATTCTAAGCACAACAGCAGTTATAGGCCAAAAAGCATGTTTCTGAATAACAGCGCCTCCTAGAGGTCACAGGTCACCAAATTTCTTGAGCGTCCTCCTGATGGAGTCACAAGTCCATGTACTAAGTTTGGTTTTGATGCGTGCAAGGTTTGCTGAAATATGAGCCAACTTCCTGTTTGGCGGCTTCGCCACGAATTTCGATTCGCTGTTTTGAGCAAACGGTAATATTTCCGGAGAAAAAAAGCAATGCATTGGCAAAACATATTCTGTGGATTCTCCACGTCAAGTTTGGTGTCGGTCGGACAAAATTTGTGAGAGGAGTAGGCTCTCAAGTGTTTTTGATGAAATCCAAAATGGCGGAAAATCCATCATGGCGGAAAATGACATCATAGGGTGCGTTGAACGCGGGCAGGTCCAAGGATTCCAATGATACCTGACTTTTTAAAATCGGATCAACGGGTCAAAAGTTACGTGCATGAAGGCACCTCTAACTTTGACCTGTTGGTGGCGCTAGAGGGTTCGAGGTGCCGACATGAAATTTGGTGACATGAATAATGGGACTGTCCCTAATCAGTGTGCCAAATTTTACAACTTTTCATCAGTCGGTTCTATGGGCTGCCATTGACTCCCATGGCGGATTCATAATAATAACTAGAAATGCAATTCCAAGGAATTACCAGTGCATGAAAATGCAAAAAAATGTATAGATAGATAATGTAGATATAGTTACTAAGGTGTAGCTAGGGTAAACATGGTGGTTGCATAGTTTAAAGAGAGTTGATAGTGTTAAGGTAGACATTTTAAAGCTGAAACATTCCTGTTCTAACTTAACTAATGATTTCTAATAGGTATTCAAAATGTTAACTATGCTAACAATGATAACCAGGTTGATTGGTTTACTTGGCTAATGATTTCTAACAGTTATTGTAAAAATGTTAGCTATGTTAACAATGCTAACCAGGTTGATAAGCTAATTTAGGTGATGATTTCTAACAGTAATGCTAAAAATGCTAATTATGCTAACAATGCTAACTATGCTAACAATGCTAACCACGTTGATTAGCTAACTTAGCTAATAATTTTTAGCAGTTATGCTAAAAATGCTAACTATACTAACAATGCTAACCATGCTAACTAGCTAACTTGCTACTGAGGACTTTTATTTTGAAACATTTGTTGATAGGGTATCCATGGCTGCCACTATCAGGAATAAAGAAGTTACTGTAGTAAAATCATGTTGGTTGCTATGGAAACAGTCATAAACACTTAATTTTGATGGTTGCTATGTTGGTTGCTAGGTACATGGAGGTCTCATGTAGTTGACTGGAGGCATAGTTGATGATAACTGACAGTTGGAATGGTTGAACAGTTAAATAGTTGAGTAGTTTCAATGGTTAAATGATTTAATAGTGTATTATTGCAGTGAGGACTTTTATTTTGAAACGGTTGTGGAAAGACGAAACAGGTTAACAGGATATGTAGTCTTTACAGAGAGATTGTATGCTTAAAGCCTGAGAGAGAGAGGGCTGCTGCAGGTGGGGCTGGCCACCTGGCATAAGATTCTAATTGCTTAACGACCCGATTGTGATGTCATAGAGGCCAATGTTAAGTCTATGGGGAAATTTTAATAGTTTTTAATTTATAGTTTAAAAAGTATAAAAGTTACAAAGTTGAAACATACAAAGCACACATGTCCTAAATAAGACCTACGCAACAACGTTTGAATGAAGTTTCTACGTTAAACGGTTGAAGCTGCATTAAACACGTTAGAAGAAGAATAATAAGAACTAGAAATGCAATTCCAAGGAATTACCAGTGCATGAAAATGCAAAAATAGATAGATAATGTAGATATGGTTACTAAGGTGTAGCTAGGGTAAACATGGTGGTTGCATAGTTTACAGAGAGTTGATAGTGTGAAGGTAGACAGTTTAAAGATGAAACATTCCAGTTTTAACTTAACTAATGATTTCTAGCAGTTACGTTAAAAATGCTAATTATGCTAGCAATGCTAACTTTACTAACAATGCTAACCAGGTTGATTAGCTAACTTAACCGATGATTTCTAGCAGTAATGCTAAAAATGCTAACAATGCTAAATTTGCTAACAATGCTAACCAGGTTGATTAGCTAACTTAGTTGATGATTTTTTACAGTTATGCTAAAAATGTTAACAATGCTAACTATGCTAACCATGCTAACTAGCTAACTTGCTAGTTAGGACTTTAATTTTGAAACATTTGTTGCTAGGGTATCCATGGTGGCCACTATCAGGAATAAAGAAGTTACTGTAGTAAAATCATGTTGGTTGCTATGGAAACGGTCATAAACGCTTAATTTTAATGGTTGCTATGTTGGTTGCCAGGTACATGGAGGTTTCATGTAGTTGACTGGAGGCATAGTTGATGATAACTGACAGTTGGAATGGTTGAACAGTTCAATAGTTGAGTAATTTCAACGGTTAAATGATTTAATAGTGTATTATTGCAGTGAGGACTTTTATTTTGAAACAGTTGTGGACAGAGGAAACAGTAAACAGGATATGTAGTCTTCTGAGAGACTGTATGCTTAAAGCCAGAGAGCTGCTGCAGGTGGGGCTGGCCACCTGGCATAAGATTCTAATTGCTTAACGACCCGATTGTGATGTCATAGAGGCCAATGTAAAGTCTATGGGGAAATTTTAATAGTTTTTAATTTATAGTTTAAAAAGTATAAAAGTTACAAAGTTGAAACATACAAAGCACACATGTCCTAAATAAGACCTACGCAACAACGTTTGAATGAAGTTTCTACGTTAAACGGTTGAAGCTGCATTAAACACGTTAGAAGAAGAATAATAAGAATAAGAAAACTTGGAATAACAGTATAGTGCATTTTCATGCACTATAATAATAACTAGAAATGCAATTCCAAGGAATTACCAGTGCATGAAATGCAAAAATAGATAGATAAT
The DNA here is from genome assembly GCF_963854185.1 of Sardina pilchardus. Lineage (NCBI taxonomy): Eukaryota > Metazoa > Chordata > Actinopteri > Clupeiformes > Clupeidae > Sardina > Sardina pilchardus. The sequence continues at coordinate 28,790,502 of NC_085014.1, forward strand.
GTAGATATGGTTACTAAGGTGTAGCTAGGGTAAATATGGTGGATGCATAGTTTACAGAGAGTTGATAGTGTGAAGGTAGACAGTTTAAAGCTGAAACATTTTGATTTGCTGATTTCTATTCATGTTAAAATGTTAACTATGGTAACAATGATAACCAGGTTGATTGGTTAACTTAGCTACTGATTTCATGCAGTAATGGTAAAAATGTTAACTATGCTAACTATGCTCACAGTGTTAACCAGGTTGATTAGCTAACTTAGCTAATGATTTCTAGCAGTTATGCTAAACATGCTAACTATGCTAGCAATGCTAACTATGGTAACAATGCTAACTTAAACTAACAATGCTAACCAGGTTGATTAGCTAACTTAACTGATGATTTCTAGCAATAATGCTAAAAATGCTAACTATGCTAAAATTGCTAACAATGCTAACCAGGTTGATTAGCTAACTTAGTTAGATGTTTTTTGCAGTTATGCTAAAAATGCTAACTATGCTAACAATGTTAACTATGCTAACCATGCTAACTAGCTAACTTGCTAGTGAAGACTTTTATTTTGAAACATTTGTTGCTAGGGTATCCATGGTGACCACTATCAGGAAGCAAGAAGTTACTGCAGCATAATCATGTTGGTTGCTATGGAAACGGTCATAAACGCTTAATTTTAATGGTTGGTATGTTGATTGCTAGGTACATGGAGGTTTCGTGTATTGACTGGAGGCATAGTTGATAACTGACAGTTGGAATGGTTGAACAGTTAAATAGTTGAGTAGTTACAATGGTTAAATGATTTAATAGTGTATTATTGCAGTGAGGACCTTTATTTTGAAACAGTTTTGGACAGAGGAAGTAGTGAAACAGAATCTGTAGTCTAAATGAGATTGTATGCTTAAAGCCTGAGACAGAAGGTGCCTCTCATATAGCGTTTACGCGTCCTCTCTCGCTCCTCGATCCTCACTGATCTACATAAAGAATGATGGAGCGGCAACAATGGGATAGTCTAGCCCTTCTTCTATCTTTCTTTATGTAGATCATTGAGGATCGAGGAGCGAGGGAGGACATATAAACGCTGCTTGAGAGGCACCCACAGTAAATACTTTGAAAGTTGTATGTAGATAGTCTAATTAATGTTGATAGACAGAATGTTTAATGGATGTTGATAGGCAGATTGTTTAATAGATATTGATTGACAGTTTAATGGGTGGATGAGTGAATGGTCTGAAGAAGATGAATGGATAGAAGGTTGGATGGAATGTGCCTTATATTCTTGTTAAGAGAGACACTGATACAGCTCTCTGAGAGTAGTTGATACAGGTGTAATCAATTTAACTGGCTAGTCTTTAGAGAGAGTGTGCTTAAAGCCTGAGACAGAGTAAATCATTTAAAAGTTGAATGTAGATAGTCTAATTAATGTTGATAGACAGAGAGTTTAATGGATGTTGATAGGCAGATTGTTTAATAGATGTTGATAGACAGTTTAATGGGTGGATGAGTGAATGGTCTGAAGAAGATGAATGGATAGAAAGTTGGATGGAATGTGCCTTATATTCTTGTAGACTGGAGAGACACAGCTCTCTACTGAGAGTAGTGGATACAGATACAGGTGTAATCAATTTAACTGGCTAGTCTTAAGAGAGCCAGTGTATGTAGCCTGAGAGAGAGAGAGAGCTGCTGCACCTGGACTGGCCACCTGGCGTAACATTCTAATTGCTGCCGTGATGTCATAATGAGCAATGTTAAGTCTATGGGGAAATGTTTAATAGTTTTTAATTTACAGTTTAAAAAGTATAAAAGTTACAAAGTTAAAACATATAAAGCACACATGTCCTAAATAAGACCTACGCAACAACGTTTGAATGAAGTTTCTACGTTAAACGGTTGAAGCTGCATTAAACACGTTAGAAGAAGAATAATAAGAACTAGAAATGCAATTCCAAGGAATTACCAGTGCATGAAAATGCAGAAATAGATAGATAATGTAGATATGGTTACTAAGGTGTAGCTAGGGTAAACATGGTGGTTGCATAGTTTACAGAGAGTTGATAGTGTGAAGGTAGACTGTTTAAAGATGAAACATTCCAGTTCTAACTTAAGTAATGATTTCTATTCATGTTAAAATGTTGATTAGCTAACTTAGCTAATGATTTCTAGCAGTTACGCTAAAAATGCTAATTATGTTAGCAATGCTAACTTTACTAACAATGCTAACCAGGTTGATTAGCTAACTTAACCAATGATTTCTAGCAGCAATGCTAAAAATGCTAACTATGCTAACAATGTTAAATTTACTTACAATGCTAACCAGGTTGATTAGCTAACTTAGTTGATGATTTTTTGCAGTTATGCTAAAAATGCTAACTATGCCAACAATAATAGCTATGCTAACCATGCTAGCTAGCTAACTTGCTAGTGAGGACTTTTATTTTGAAACATTTGTTGCTAGGGTATCCATGGTGGCCACTATCAGGAAACAAGAAGTTACTGCAGTATAATCATGTTGGTTGCTATGGAAACGGTCATAAACGCTTAATTTTAATGGTTGCTATGTTGGTTGCTAGGTACATGGAGGTTTCATGTAGTTGACTGGAGGCATAGTGGATGATAACTGACAGTTGGAATGGTTGAACAGTTCAATAGTTGAGTAGTTTCAATGGTTAAATGATTTAATAGTGTATTATTGCAGTGAGGACTTTTATTTTGAAACAGTTGTGGACAGAGGAAACAGTTAACAGGATATGTAGTCTTCTATGAGACTGTATGCTTAAAGCCAGAGAAACTGACAGTTGGTGCCCAGGTGGCCGGCCACCTGGCCTAAGATTCTAATTGCTGCCGTGATGTCATAATGAGCAATGTTAAGTCTATGGGGGAAATTGTAATAGTTTTTAACTAATAGTTTAAAAAGTATAAAAGTTACAAATTTGAAAAATACAAAGCAGGCATGGCATAAGCAAGACCTACGCAACAACGTTTGAATGAAGTTTCTACGTTAAACGGTTGAAGCTGAATTGGCTGCGTTAGAAGAAGAATAATAAGAAGTTGAAGCCTAGGAAGAACAGTACAGTGCATTTTCATGCACTGTAATAACTAGAAATGCAATTCCAAGGAATTACCAGTGCATGAAAATGCAAAAAAAGATAGATAATGTAGATATGGTTACTAAGGTGTAGCTAGGGTAAACATGGTGGTTGCATCGTTTACAGAGAGTTGATAGTGTGAAGGTAGACAGTTTAAAGCTGAAACATTCCTGTTCTAACTTAACTAATGATTTATATTCATGTTAAAATGTTGATTAGCTAACTTAGCTAATGATTTCTAACAGTTGTGCTAAAAATGCTAATTATGTTAGCAATGCTAACTTTACTAACAATGCTAACCAGGTTGATTAGCTAACTTAACCGATGATTTCTAGCAGTAATGCTAAAAATGCTAACTATGCTAACAATGCTAGATTTGCTAACAATGCTAACCAGGTTGATTAGCTAACTTAGTTGATGATTTTTTGCAGTTATGCTAAAAATGCTAGCTATGCTAACAAAGCTAACCATGCTAACTAGATAACTTGCTAGTGAGGACTTTTATTTTGAAACATTTGTTGCTAGGGTATCCATGGTGGCCACTATCAGGAAACAAGAAGTTACTGCAGTATAATCATGTTGGTTGCTATGGAAACGGTCATAAACGCTTAATTTTAATGGTTGCTATGTTGGTTGCTAGGTACATGGAGGTTTCATGTAGTTGACTGGAGGCATAGTTGATGATAACTGACAGTTGGAATGGTTGAACAGTTAAATAGTTGAGTAGTTTCAATGGTCAAATGATTTAATAGTGTATTATTGCAGTGAGGACTTTTATTTTGAAACAGTTGTGGACAGAGGAAACAGTTAACAGGATCTGTAGTCTTAATGAGATTGTATGCTTAAAGCCTGAGACAGAAGGTGCCTCTCATACAGCGTTTACGCGTCCTCTCTCGCTCCTCACTGATCTACATAAAGAATGATGGAGCGGCAACAATGGGATAGTCTAGCCCTTCTTCTATCTTTCTTTATGTAGATCATTGAGGATCGAGGAGCGAGGGAGGGAGCTGCTTGAGAGGGACCCACAGTAAATACTTTAAAAGTTGTATGTAGATAGTCTAATTAATGTTGATAGACAGAATGTTTAATGGATGTTGATAGGCAGATTGTTTAATAGATATTGATTGACAGTTTAATGGTGGATGAGTGAATGGTCTGAAGAAGATGAATGGGTAGAAGGTTGGATGGAATGTGCCTTATATTCTTGTTAAGAGAGACACTGATACAGCTCTCTGAGAGTAGTTGACACAGGTGTAATCAATTTAACTGGCTAGTCTTAAGAGAACCAGAGTGTACTCTTAAAGCCTGAGACAGAGTAAATAATTAAAAAGTTGAATGTAGATAGTCTAATTAATGTTGATAGACAGAGAGTTTAATGGATGTTGATAGACAGATTGTTTAATAGATGTTGATAGACAGTTTAATGGGTGGATGAGTGAATGGTCTGAAGAAGATGAATGGATAGAATGTTGGATGGAATGTGCCTTATATTCTTGTAGAATGGAGAGACACAGCTCTCTACTGAGAGTAGTGGATACAGACACAGGTGTAATCAATTTAACTGGCTAGTCTTAAGAGAGCCAGCCTGAGAGAGTAGATTGTTTAAAAGTTGAATGTAGAACGTCTAATTGATGTTGATAGGCAGACTGTTTAGAATGGGTGGATGAGTGAATGGTTTGAAGAAGATGAATGGATATAAAGTTGGATGGAATTAGGAGGACTTATTTTGATACTGTTGTGCGCAGAGGATACAGGGGAACAGAATATGTAGTCTTCAGAGAGATTGCCTGAGAGAAACTGACAGTTGGTGCCCAGGTGGCTGACCAGCTGGAGTAAGATTCTAATTGCTGCCGTGATGTCATAATGAGCAATGTTAAGTCTATGGGGGAAATTGTAATAGTTTTTAACTAATAGTTTAAAAAGTATAAAAGTTACAAAGTTGAAAAGTCATAGCACACATGTCCTAAGTAAGACCTACGTAACGCAGTTTTAATGAAGTTTCTACGTTAAACGGTTCTAGCTGATTTGCGTGCGTTAGAAGAAGAATAATAAGAAGAAGAAGCCTAGGAAGAACAGTACAGTGCATTTTCATGCACTGTAATAATAAGAAGAATAGGAAGAACAGTACAGTGCATTTTCATGCACTGTAATAACTAGAAAAGCATTTCCTGAAGGAAATACCAGTGCATGGAAAGTCATTGCAAGGATTATGCTAGGGTACCTAAAGTGATAACTAAGGTGTTGCTAGGCTAAATAAAGTGGTTACTATTCTATAAAAAGTGGTTACTAGGTTGGTTGCTAGGGAAATCACGTTGGTTGCTAGGGAAATCAAATGGGTTGCTAAGGCGGTTGCCAGGGTGTAATTATGGAAGTGGATGCTAGGTTGTTACTAAGTAATTATAGTGGTTGCTTTGCTATAAAAAGTGTTATTTTAAATATAGTTTTAAAAAGTTATTGAAATTGGAGAAATAGAGAGAGTGATAGAGAAAGTGAGAGGAAGTGAAGAAAAAGAAGTGAAAGAAAGTGGGGATGACAAGTGAGCTATCCAGTTCAATGGAAGGACACACAGAGAAAAAGTTTCATTGAAGTTGCTGAAGTCAGTGAGAGAACACCGGCAAAGTGGATTCCATTCTATTGCTTTAAAAGCTAATTATGATGTCACAAAGCCAATGTTAAGTCTATGGCAAAATTAAGTTTAGTTTTTATTCAATATCTCAAAAAGTAAAAGTCGTAGAAATATGAAAAGTAATAGACTGAAAATTTGATGCAAGAGCTATGTGACAAAGTTTGAACCAAGTTCCTACGATAAGCGGTTCAAGTCAAATTAGGGCCTGGAAGAATAATAATAATAAAAACTAGAAAAGCATTTCCTGAAGGAAATACCAGTGCATGGAAAGTCATTGCAAGGATTATGCTAGGGTACCTAAAATGATAACTAAGGTGTTGCTAGGCTAAATAAAGTGGTTACTATTCTATAAAAAGTGGTTACTAGGTTGGTTGCTAGGGAAATCACGTTGGTTGCTAGGGAAATCACGTTGGTTGCTAAGGTGGTTGCCAGGGTGTAATTATGGAAGTGGGTGCTAGGTTGTTGCTAAGTTATTATAGTGGTTGCTTTGCTATAAAAAGTGTTATTTTAAATAATAGTTTTGAAAAGTTATCAAAATTGGGAGAAATAGAGAGAGTGATAGAGAAAGTGAGAGGAAGTGAAGAAAAAGAAGTGAAAGAAAGTGGAGTTGACAAGTGAGATATCCAGTTCAATGGAGAGACACACAGAGAAGAAGTTCCATTGAAGTTGCTGAAGTCAGTGAGAGAACACTGGCAAAGTTGATTCCATTCTATTTCTTTAAAAGCTAATTATGATGTCACAAAGCCAATGTTAAGTCTATGGCAAAATTAAGTTTAGTTTTTATATAATATCTCAAAAAGTAAAAGTCGTAGAAATATGAAAAGTAATAGGCCAAAAATTTGATGCAAGAGCTACGTGACAAAGTTTGAACCAAGTTTCTATGATAAGTGGTTCAAGTCAAATTACGGCCTGGAATAATAATAATAATAATAATAATAATAAAAAGAAAAAGCCTAGGAATAACAATACAGTGCATTTCCATGCACTGTAATAAAAAGAAAAAACGAAGGAATATCAATACAGTGCATTTCCATGCACTGTAATAATAATAATAACTAGAAAAGCATTTCCTGAAGGAAATACCAGTGCATGGAAAGTCATTGCAAGGATTATGCTAGGGTACTTAAAGTGATTACTAAGGTGTTGCTAGGCTAAATAAAGTGGTTAATATTCAATAAAAAGTGGTTACTAGGATGGTTGCTAGGGAAATCACGTTGGTTGCTAGGGAAATCAAGTCGGTTGCTAAGGCGGTTGCCAGGGTGTAATTATGGAAGTGGTTGCTAGGTTGTTACTAAGTAATTATAGTGGTTGCTTTGCTCTAAAAAGTGTTATTTTAAATAGTTTTATAAAGTTATTGAAATTGGGAGAAATAGAGAGAGTGATAGAGAAAGTGAGAGGAAGTGAAGAAAAAGAAGTGAAAGAAAGTGGGGATGACAAGTGAGCTATCCAGTTCAATGGAGAGACACACAGAGAAGAAGTTCCATTGAAGTTGCTGAAGTCAGTGAGAGAACACTGGCAAAGTTGATTCCATTCTATTTCTTTAAAAGCTAATTATGATGTCACAAAGCCATGTTAAGTCTATGGCAAAATTAAGTTTAGTTTTTATCTAATATCTCAAAAAGTAAAAGTCGTAGAAATATGAAAAGTAATAGGCCAAAACTTTGATGCAAGAGCTACGTGACAAAGTTTGAACCAAGTTCCTACGATAAGTGGTTCAAGTCAAATTAGGGCCTGGAAGAATAATAATAATAATAATAATAACTAGAAATGCAATTCCAAGGAATTACCAGTGCATGAAAATGCAAAAATAGATAGATAATGTAGATATGGTTACTAAGGTGAAGCTAGGGTAAACATGGTGGTTGCATAGTTTACAGAGAGTTGATAGTGTGAAGGTAGACAGTTTAAAGCTGAAACATTCCCAGTTCTAACTTAACTAATGATTACTATTCATGTTAAAATGTTAACTATGGTAACAATGATAACCAGGTTGATTGGTTAACTTAGCTACTGATTTCATGCAGTAATGGTAAAAATGTTAACTATGCTAACTATGCTCACAGTGTTAACCAGGTTGATTAGCTAACTTAGCTAATGATTTCTAGCAGTTATGCTAAACATGCTAACTATGCTAGCAATGCTAACTATGGTAACAATGCTAACTTAAACTAACAATGCTAACCAGGTTGATTAGCTAACTTAACTGATGATTTCTAGCAATAATGCTAAAAATGCTAACAATGCTAAAATTGCTAACAATGCTAACCAGGTTGATTAGCTAACTTAGTTGATGTTTTTTGCAGTTATGCTAAAAATGCGAACTATGTTTTTTTTTTTAAAGTATATTTTTTGGGCTTTTATGCCTTTAATGACAGGACAGTGAAGAGAGACAGGAAGTGAATGGGAGAGAGTGTCGGGGTGGGATCCGGAAAGGACCACGGGGCGGGAATCGAACCCGGGTCGCCGGTGTGCGGTGCAGGTGCCCCAGCCAGTCGCGCCACAGCCGGGGCAAAATGCTAACTATGTTAACTATGCTAACCATGCTAACTTGCTAGTGAGGACTTTTATTTTGAAACATTTGTTGCTAGGGTATCCATGGTGGCCACTATCAGGAAACAAGAAGTTACTGCGGTATAATCATGTTGGTTGCTATGGAAACGGTCATAAACACTTAATTTTAATGGTTGATATATTGGTTGCTAGGTACATGGAGTTTTCGTGTAGTTGACTGGAGGCATAGTTCTAGTTGATAACTGACAGTTGGAATGGTTGAACAGTTAAATAGTTGAGTAGTTACAATGGTTAAATGATTTAATAGTGTATTATTGCAGTGAGGACCTTTATTTTGAAACAGTTGTGGACAAAGGAAGTAGTGAAACAGGATCTGTAGTCTTAATGAGATTGTATGCTTAAAGCCTGAGACAGAAGGTGCCTCTCATATAGTGTTTACGCGTCCTCTCTCGCTCCTCGATCCTCACTGATCTACATAAAGAATGATGGAGCGGCAACAATGGGATAGTCTAGCCCTTCTTCTATCTTTCTTTATGTAGATCATTGAGGATCGAGGAGCGAGGGAGGACATATAAACGCTGCTTGAGAGGCACCCACAGTAAATACTTTAAAAGTTGTATGTAGATAGTCTAATTAATGTTGATAGATAGAATGTTTAATGGATGTTGATAGGCAGATTGTTTAATAGATATTGATTGACAGTTTAATGGGTGGATGAGTGAATGGTCTGAAGAAGATGAATGGATAGAAGGTTGGATGGAATGTGCCTTATATTCTTGTTAAGAGAGACGCTGATACAGCTCTCTGAGAGTTGTTGATACAGGTGTAATCAATTTAACTGGCTAGTCTTAAGAGTGCCAGAGTGTACGCTTAAAGCCTGAGACAGTGTAAATCATTTAAAAGTTGAATGTAGCTAGTCTAATTAATGTTGATAGACAGAGAGTTTAATGGATGTTGATAAACAGTTTAATGGGTGGATGAGTGAATGGTCTGAAGAAGATGAATGGATAGAAAGTTGGATGGAATGTGCCTTATATTCTTGTAGAATGGAGAGACACAGCTCTCTACTGAGAGAGTAGTGGATACAGATACAGGTGTAATCAATTTAACTGGCTAGTCTTAAGAGAGCCAGGCCTGAGACAGAGTAGATTGTTTCAAAGTTGAATGTAGATCGTCTAATTGATGTTGATAGGCAAACTGTTTAGAATGGGTGGATGAGTGAATGGTTTGAAGAAGATGAATGGATAGAAAGTTGGATGGAATTAGGAAGACTTATGTTGATACCGTTGATACAGGGGAACAGAAAATGTAGTCTCAAGAGAGCCAGTTTAAAGCCTGAGAGAGAGAGAGAGCGAGAGAGAGAGAGAGAGAGCTGCTGCACCTGGACTGGCCACCTGGCGTAACATTCTAATTGCTGCCGTGATGTCATAATGAGCAATGTTAAGTCTATGGGGAAATGTTTAATAGTTTTTAATTTACAGTTTAAAAAGTATAAAAGTTACAAAGTTGAAAAATATATTGCACAGGTCTCCTTAGTAAGACCTACATAACAAAGTTTGAATCAAGTTTCTACGTTAAACGGTTCAAGCTGAATTGCGAGCGTTAGAAGAAGTTGGAATAATAAGAAACCTAGGAAGAACAGTACAGTGCATTTTCATGCACTGTAATAAAAAGAAAAAGCCTAGGAATAACAATACAGTGCATTTCCATGCACTGTAATAATAAAAAGAAAAAGCCTAGGAATAACAATACAGTGCATTTCCATGCACTGTAATAATAAGAAGAATAGGAAGAACAGTACAGTGCATTTTCATGCACTGTAATAAGAAGACTTGGAATAACAGTATAGTGCATTTTCATGCACTATAATAAGAAAACTTGGAATAACAGTATAGTGCATTTTCATGCACTATAATAAGAAAACTTGGAATAACAGTATAGTGCATTTTCATGCACTATAATAAGAAAACAGAGTAACACAATGGGGTCCTCGCAGCTTCGCTGCTTGGCCCCCAATAATAATAAGAATACGTACAATCACTATGGGTTGCCTCGCAGCTTCGCTGCTTGGCCCCCAAATATAACCTACTTACCTACGTAGATCATTTAATTTCTAGACTACGTGTTTTATCATTGTGTGCTAATAAGTTCATCCACGTTGAAGTTGCGTGAATGTTGTGGGGGCGGTAGGCTATTATAAGCAATGGTTTTGGTGCAAAGAACGCTTTCATAAGTCTGTCAAGCCTCCGCGTGAAATAAAAAATCGATTTCTGAGCAATCGATGTCACCTAATTCAGCACCTTCATGGTGGACAGTGCCTTATACGTCGGACGTAAGGGGCTTTTCGTAAGAAGACTCCTAAGTGATAGTTCGGGAACCACGACTAGAAAGGTAAACAACCTTGGTAAGTTATACCTTTGGAGTCTTCGTAGCTCGCTAAGAGTGAACGTTATCGGGAAACCGGCCCCTGATCATTAGACTTCAATGAATGTTCAGTTAATGATGTTCAGTTAATGATTTTCTATATGGTGGTAGTGATTATATCAGTTACTGCCTTTTGCCTCCTTGGTACAACTCCTTATTAAGTACATAATACAAAGGCAGAGTACAGTATCTGACAAATAAGCATCAAAGGGCAACTTTGAGCACAATATTTTGTATACACACATCTCTTCATCAGGGCAACAAGTCACCAGATTTTCAAGTACATTTTCCCAGTTTTACACTGTGGTCAGTTACTGCCTTTTGGCTTTGTAGGGCATTATAGGCCTAGAAGCACTAGACCGTAATCAGAAGGATTGCAGAACATCATACAAGTAGGGTGGGGTGAGTACGCTACATTTGGGACATGTCTACACTTGAAACATCTTAAAGCTGCTGTTGGCAAATCTGGATGATTGAGGGGATTTGGCCAACATTTTGAACATAGGCCTATACATCTGAATGCAATCTAAACCCCACTATCACCGAACACCCTTCCATTGACTTTGTGCTTGTTAGTGACTGTGCACCAACTGTGACAGTCAGATCTGCCAATTAATGATCATATAGCCCTGCGCTTATTGGACCAGAAGAACCTGGAGCAGTGGATTTTTTCTTAACAAATAGATAGATAGATAGATGATAGATAGATAGATAGATAGATACTTTATTGATCCCCAAGGGAAAATTCAAAATAACAGGCTCTAGGAGGAGGGAGATGCACTGTTTTTTTTACTACGGCTGATTTATGTTGTTCTGTCAGAGCATACTGTCGGTTTCAGTGATCAAAAACATCTTGCCAACTGCAGCTTTGTTCACTTCGTATTCAGCCCCATTGTGCTGAATTTGGTTGCAGTTTCATGAGCTTTCTCTGGGGGTGAGTGCAAAATCTATTGGGGTCTATGAAGCTACATGGCTAAATTTGTCTCTTTCACCTGATTGTCCTTGAAAGATGTGTGCTTTCTCTATTTTGTAGTTTCTGCAAGTTTGATATGGATTATAGGCCTATAGTTGAACGAGCGATTATGTCCTTTCGATTTCTTACAGGTTGAGTCGTCGTTGCCCATAACGCGCTAGCATGCTGCTAATGAAATATTACATTTTTTAAAGGCTTTTAAGAACAAATAAGTGATAAGATATAAATATATAATACTTCGCCGTGTGTGTTTTTTTTGCCCCCCCTTTCAATTGGAGCATTCAAATTACTAGACAGAAAATTATATCCCAAGAAAAGTGGATTTTGAGGGTACAGCTCCATAGACCAGTGTTTTTCAACCACTGTGCCGTGGCACACTAGTGTGCCGTGACACATTGCTAGGTGTGCCGTGGGAAATTATCCAATTTCATCTAAGTGGTCTAAAAAAGAGTGAATAGAAATAATTTTCTTTGTGTTCATTTGATTCCTATTCAAGACACTTTGACAAGAATGACTTGATATCATTAATGCGGGCTACAGATTTTTATTTAATTTAATTTTCCATAAAATTTCCTTTTATTTAACATTTTCGGCTGGTGGTGTGCCTCAGGATTTTTTCAATGAAAAAAGTGTGCCTCGGCTCAAAAAAGGTTGAAAAACACTGCCATAGACCTCCATTCATTATGCACTCCTCAGCGAGTACCTCCCACATGGGAACCAGGGTGAGATTTGAACCAGTTCAGAAACAGGAAGTTTCCCGAGACTGAAAGTTCTCCCATTATTAGACTTTAGGTGCATTCGACTTCATGTAGCCGTCTTAAGACGACTGCAGACGAGACTATTTCTGACATTCTGATACATAGACATAGAACCTTGTCTGTCTATGTTCTGATACGTCTTTGAAACTGGAAATTGTACGTACGTCATGGTTGAAAACGTGTCAGAATGTCAGAAATGGCCTTATCTGCAGTGGTCTTGAGACGGCTACATGAAGTTGAATGCGCCTATTCTCTGGGGCCTTCTGTAACTCCAAAGATTGATAAGGCGTAGCAAGATACTTCGTCATAGTTCATGTCATATGGGGCAAAATGGGGATTGCTTCCTCTGCATAAAGAGGCGTTTAATTGACGGGTTTCATGGGTTTCATCAGGTCTCTTTCCAAATCAAGCACCTTGATTATCAGTGCAATTGCTATCAATTGCTTGATTAATACACCAGTGGAAAGGGACCTGGTGAATTGATGATGTTTCAAAATAATCTTGCCACTCTTTCAAGCCTTCTGATAACATTTATTAAAGGACTCGTATGTAAGATTTTTATTTAAATGAATCATAAAATGGCCCTGATATGTCACTAGACATTAAGAAATCATGCCCGTTTCAAATACTTCACTGACAACAGTAGTCCAGCCAGGATATGGTCATTTAAAAAGTGAAGTTGCAGCCCTCAACTGATGATTGTTTACATATTATGTGTTTTGGCCTGATGCGCCACGCTCCACCTATCTACTAATCACTAAGTCAGTGGTATTTCGGCATCCGGGTTGACAACTTCGACTCAGGGGGAGGGGATACATTGCCTGACTCTCGCCAGACCCTTGTAGTTCCGCCATGCTCCACCAGAGGCGTTTCGCTGAGCTCCACACAAGGGTCTGGGCTCGAGGGCAATGCAAACTCCTTCCAGGGAGCAAAAAATAATGAACCAATCAGGAGCGCCAAAGGGGATTTCATAGATGTGACGTAGTGCCGAAGTGACTGTCTGATTCAAACAACAATGGCGGCACGCAGCGAGGAGTCTTGTGCTGACATTGATTCTGCTATTTCAAACGTTTTGTCAAATCTATCGAGTATTCATTCTTTAAAAGATAAACAGAGAATGGTTTGGAAGGCATTTATTGGTGGCAAGGATGTTTTCACTCTTCTTCCGACCGGGTTTGGCAAAAGTTTGAAGTAGCCTAGCACGTCATTCAAGATAACGGACAAGTGGTTTATCAAATCACATGTAAGGATTTTTTTACAAGGTCCCGCCTTCAGAAATGCATCTCGTGTCGAGAATTCCCAGATCCTTGTGTGAAGCTCAGGGAACTACAAGGATCTGGCGAGAGGCAGGTTAGGGGATACACCGCTCTACAATAATTGAAAGTGATTGCAGTACCGGTTTTGCCCAAAATCCTACATACAGTTCCTTTAATTCTAATATGGCACACTCAAAGCATGTCAGCTTTCAAATAATTGAATAAAGACATCAATGGAAATATGTCACTGCTCTCATTAAGTTACCCTGCGCCTCCTGATCATCGTTAGTTTACATCGCAGGATTTGGTTCAGCTGGTCGGCGAATGTGTTGTCAAGGTAGGGCGTACGTAACAGGGGCACACCTGAAGTCGGTTTTCTCGAGACTGACATGCTCAAAAATGCTACAAATGTTCCTGAAATGGTCAGAAGGGTTTCAGAGTCGTGAATCCATGCCCAAAATGCACAATTCTAATCCTAACTCTATAGAACCAAGATCTTAGCATATGTGGTGAAATTCTTCCAGGAAGTGGGTTCTGATGAAGTATCTTGGCTCCGCCTTAACTATCTCTGGTAACTCTGTCAGTCATTTCTTTGCCAATTTCTCAAATTTGTTGCTGCATTTTTCTCTACCTTGCTCCCCCTACAGCATGAACATCTAAATAATCTGTGTTATTAAATTGAAAGTGTTGCATAGTTCTCCTTTCAACACATGGTTTAGAAATCATTGTGATGGTCAAATGACCTGTGGCAAAAATGATGGCTTTCTCTGCTTCGCATACTATCTCCAAGCAGAAGACCAGCCTTGCAAGATCTGCACTAGTTATTTTTGTAAGGATAGGCAACTGACATTCTGTACAAGTCATGATTTATCATTAGAGAAGCTGTTTTTAAGAATGGTCTTTGATGTATTAACTGTACAGGGGTTTTCCTCTTGAGGAGAAGAGCTGTGAGACAACAGCCGACGAATTCCCCTCCCACCATGTTGGTATCAAGAACTCTTCGCTTTTGTTGTCAAAGGTAAGCACTTATAATAATAATAATTCTAAAAGCAAGCCATATTTAAATGCTATATTTAAGTGTTATAAAGACCCTTCAACAACAACAACAACAACAACAACAACAACAACAACTGTCCTCTGTCAGGATAGCTGTCACCATAGTGGTATGCTGTTATGAAAAGCACCACTCCACAAGCTACTTGGAGGTCATGGGTTGCCTGAATTTATTTTTCTGACATTTGTGCAAAGCAGATCCAAAGCAGACAGTTTCAGCCATGAGATTAAGTGTGAGCTTATTACACTCTTGATATGTTGTGTGTCATATTAATAACAGCACATGGACACGTGAACATTCTGGTAGTCTTTGATATAATTCCTTTTTGATAAATGTACAGAAGTGAGAAAAGCAGAAGCAGAAGAATATCGTCTGTATTGTCTGTAGTTGTCTGGAAACACATCAAAACTCTATGGTTCTAACTACCAGTGGTTCCTTTTGGCAAATGTACCCCTGCTGAGTTGTTATGAGCACATGATCACAAACTGTAATGAAAACATGCTTTAATTCATTAAACATTTACATCTTGTCAAATTCTTAAGTTAATGATTTAACATTTTGACTGTGATGTATTGCCACAGGCGTTTCCTTGTGCCTCTCATAGCTCTAGCATTGGCCTCGCCTTGGGTTCTGAAAGGGGTGGTTTTCAACACCAACCCAAAGCCTTATGAATTGCATGTGGATCCCCAACATCAAGAGGTAATGAGTATTTATGGTTTCACATGTTATGGAGTACATTAGTGGTGAAAATTTCGTTAGCATCAATATGAACATTTTCCATGGAACAGTGAAAATAATTTCATGGATTACATTACTTAAAATAAATTAAATTGCAACAGTAGTAGCAGCAGCAGGTCTAGAGATATAAACCAATTACCAGTAGGATGTTTTGGGAAGACACTGAGGTCCTTTGCACTTAACCATTTCTAACCATTTTTTCAGCTGGTGCATACCTATGTGCGAAGTGTCTTAGCAAGAGAATGCAGACCTTCCTTTGCCCGGAAAGGAATTGAGGCTCGGATTCCCACAACCACCCCAGTGATGGAGCCTTTCCTGTGGAGAGAAACCAGTTCAATGGATACAGTTTTCCAATATCCACCTCCCTTTGGATTTCTGGACCTGCAGGACAAGCTCATGGAGGTCCTGAGGCTTCTGCAGCCCTCCCCCACTCAAGAACATCATGAGAAAGATTGCCAGCGATGTGTGGTGGTGGGCAATGGAGGAATCTTACGTGGGCTGGAGCTTGGAACTCTGATTGACCAATTTGACATGGTTATTCGGTAGGTGTCCCTCCCCTTGTTGCATCATGTGGTTAGACACCGTATGTCGATTTTTGTTACTGATGTAGTAAATAATTTGCAAGGAAATAATTGGAATTGGCAAATATTACAAATTGAGATTCATTTCACTCCGAATGACATGCTTAAAGCATTGAGACTCAAAACAAAAGCATGCTGCATGTCTGCTACAAGGCACATTGTTGCTTTGAATAAATATAGCGCCTATATAGACAAATGAAAATGGGAGATGTTATTAGTTTTGTGCCAAACAGTAGAGAGGGTTACTGTAACTTATAGAAGAGATTGATTGCATAGCCTATTTAAAATTATTGCTAAATGTATTTTTGTATGATAGAAGCATTTTCTTTTCTCACACATTGGTACTTCAGATAAGAGATAGATAGATATATAGATAGATCACTTTTATTCATTTCTAAAGGGAATTTATGGCAGTAATAAATGATATGAACATAGATCACACACATATACAAAAACAATTATGATAAGTCTCTGTGCAATTGATTGTGAACTTGTCTCTCAGAATATGCTTCTCCTCTCACAGCATCAAGAGGAGTTATTGTAAATAGTTACAGCAGGGGGCAGGAATGACTTTCTAGAACAGTCCTTAATACAGCGAAGTTGAAGCCACCTCCAGCTGAACACCCTGTTGTCTGACCACTAGTTCATATAGTGGATGTGAGGTGTTGTTCATAATGCAATGGAGTTTTTGCAGCATCCTTCTCTCTGCAACCAAGGGGCTCAAGTGTACTTCCAAGCATAGAGCCAGCACTGAATCAACTTGAGTTGTTTTATAAGACAAAGACTTGAATGACTGACAACTTTTATTGCCCTGTTTTGCACAGGACTAAGCAGGTCTATGTGTATTCAACTGCTTAGTGCTTATAGCAATATGTAACTGTTTTCTGTTTCAGATTTTGTATCTGCAATTTTCTCTGAACAGGAGCACTTTTGTGGTTGTATTCAAGATGGCAACATTTTCAAAAAGCTATGAGGGTCACAACAGAACTGTTATGATCCACCTGCTTAATCCATTCAATTATGCAGGCAGTTCTAACTGGACCACATGGAGAAGTGGCAGAAATATAATGCAATCTCTCATTGGGATGAATCATTAGATAACTGAGCATTTTTCCCCAGGCTGAATAGTGGTCCAGTGCGACGTTTCAGCAAAGATGTGGGCAATCGCACCACCATTCGGATGAGCTACCCAGAGGGCAGTCCAAAGGTCTGGGAGGACGTGGACCCAAAACTGAAATATGTGGCTGTGATCTATAAATCGGTGGACTTCAATTGGCTCAATGCCATGATTACCAAACAGAAAGTGGTGAGTATTATGTTTTTGTTGTTTTGTTGTTTGTTTTTGTTTGTACTTGAGCATCCCTTGAGAGTTTTATTGTAGCATGCAGAAGTGCGTAACAAATGCGTAATAAATCAAAGTGATGTATTGATTATGGGTAGAAGAGAAGACAGAAGTCCATCAATCATCTCATCAACTGATCGGTTCAGTCCCTAACACTGTGAATGGCTTCCTCCCAATACAGTCATTGTGGGACTGGCTGTTCTTCTGGCAGAAGGTGCCCGATGAAATCCCGATAAAGTTGTCGCAGTTCTACATCCTAAACCCAGAGATCATCAGGGAGACGGCCTTAGATCTATTGCAGTACCCAAAGCCAAAGTTCCGGCTCTGGGGTTGGGACCAGGTAGGTTGACTACTTCCATTCTCAATAGCCCCTTTCAGATACTGTATGAATTCCAAGACAATGCCCGGGTAATTGTGTCTCATACGGACTCGGGTACTCTAACATGGCCCTCACGTACAGATATTGTGACGGTGGGACTTGTGCATACCTGGAGTAAATACCAGGTGATTTAAGTAAGGGGAGGAGCCAGGGTTTACACTCATGCTAATATATGAAAAGAAGGTCTGAAAACGTGTTTTATTTTCCCTTCAAATGTTTCATGGTTCCGTTAGTCTCACTTGCAAGATGCACTCGCAATAAGAAGATCCTAGAGATCGAAAATTGCCCTTTTAAGATCGTTTTCGCGATCGACTGACTATCGTTTTCATCCAAGTGGTAGCCAAAACCCTGTCTACTTAAAGGTCATCATGACAATCTGGCCATAGCCTAGGCTACAGTTAAATCGTTTTGCATCATCCGCAAGCTTACCCATTTGTGTTTAGATACCTTCACCCGCATAACCTCCGGACTTGATACTACAGGGCTGGTCAAATAATTTGGACATTTGTGTTCACACATACAGAATGACCTCCGCCTCCGGATCATGTCCAGTGTATATGTGAAAGGGGCTAATGTATGTCCTCAAAAGTAAAAATAAACAGGAAATGCTTGCGGAGGTAATAGATGAAAGACTTTGCTGTAATATATCACTCTTAGGTGAAGAGAAGTGTGTTTATGAACCATATGATGTCATTGCAGACCGTTATATCACACCCCTCTCATTGGTTATCTTGTATTACTACTCTACTACACTAATGATGAGGTGTTCCATTCTCAAATGACATTACAGAACGTGCCAACCCTGGGGATGTCTGCTCTTAACCTGGCAAGCTACTTGTGTGATGAGGTGAGCCTAGCTGGCTTTGGCTACAACCTCAGCCAGAGAGAGGCATCGTTGCACTATTACGATAATCTGCCCATGTCATCAATGCTGACACAGGAGATGCACAATGTGGACCAGGAGCGGGCACTCCTCCAGAGCCTAGTGGCAGAGGGAAGCATCGCAGATCTCACAGGGGGTATCCACTGCAGTTTCTGCCCCAGCTGATGGCACCTCTCTTGACTGGCCAGACCTGTTTAGCCCCGTCAGAAGAGGTTAATGTGAAGGTTTTCAAAGCCGTGTGTTTTGGCCAAGATGACCTGAGGTGCGTACAAATTTTCAAACATAGGCAAACGTTTGGAAAGAAATCTCTGTTTGCCTTGAGTTTTTGGGGAACGTTTGCAAACACTCGTAAACCGTCTGAGGAGGTAGTTCTCCGTGAAAATGCAGTGGAGCTGGACGTGGCCTTGATGAGCACAATGCAATTACTGTTACAAGGTTCACACCAAATCGCTCAAATTTAACGGTTTAGAAGAAACATGTTCACATCGAACGTTGGCCAATGTTTGCTGAATTTGAACGCACCTGTGTTGTTGAGATAAATGTCAGAGGAGGGGGAAAAGGGGGAACAGTCCTGTTTTAATATGATCTCATCATAATATTATCTGGAATCAAGGATGGGTGCATTTTGATACACTGATCAACTCAATAAATACAATAGGGCTGTAGTCTGACAACAGGAGGCATGTTTGCATGTTCTAGTTGCAATACTAAACTACAATCAATAGAATTAGACTACAACTTCATTCTCATGCTCCTTTTCATTTTTTAGAGTGAGAGCTATACTCTCAGGTATTTTCTGCTGCTGCCTTATGGTCTTAATGGGTTTAGGTTGTTATTGTTTTTGTTTAGATTTTAGAATACATATTTGTATATGCAGCTGCCGTCAGAAATTGTCTCATAGTTTTCATACTGGTATACGGATTTGCATAAGGCGAATCAACAGATCTTTTATGACTTGCAATACAGAAACATCTTACTCTTAAAATGTATGATGAATCTCGATGGGAAAAACTAACTTAACAAATGTGATGTTTTGATTGTGGTCAAAGACAATTAGTGAATGACCGAAGCAGAAAGGTTGACATTTCTGTACCTAGGTTCTACTTATGTGTGGTGCAAAGACTGTTTACATTAAGTGGTACTTGCCGATTACATTGCTTAGAAGTGTTTGCAGATGATATTGGCTAAAATATGTACATTATGAATATTACATGCACTTTACAGTGTTTTTCTGTTGTATTCGGGAGAAACATGCATGCGACCTAATGTGAACTTTACTCAGGCCAGTCACTGTATAACCCACACCTGGTTTAGATTATTTCAGCTCAACACTGAGGTGTGTGTGTGTGTGTGTGTGTGTGTGTGTGTGTGTGTGTGTGTGTGTGTGTGTGTGTGTGTGTGTGTGTGTGTGTGTGTGTGTGTGTGTGTGTGTGTGTGTGTGTGTGTGTGTGTGTGTGTGTGTGTGTGTGTGTGTGTGTGTGTGTGTGTGTGTGTGTGTGTGTGTGTGTGTGTGTGTGTGTGTGTGTGTGCGTGCGTGCTTGTTTGTGTGTCTGTTGAAAAAGGTGTAATCGGCCACTTGACTGTAAAGAGTTGTAGACATGTACACTGCATGTCTTTGGCACTGTACGTCTTATGACAATTGGTACTCGAGTGTTCTGACTTTTTTGATTGTTTTTGCCATAATTTTACAATCTTGTTTTATCATTCCAATGTATTTATTTCAGGTTATGGGCCTTACTTTATCATGCTGTACATCCTCCAGCGTTGCAACAAAGCTTTCATTTAAAGGGATATTCCGCCATTTTTGGAAATAAGCTCATTTCCCACCTCCCCTCGAACAAAACAATCCATATTTACCTTGTTCCCGTTCATCCAGCCATTCTGTGAGTCTGGCGATACAACTTTTAGCTTCAGCCTAGCATAGATCATTGAACCGGATTAGACCATTAGCTTCTCGCCTGCTAGCTTCATGTTTAAAAGTGACTAAGATTTCTGGTAATTTTCCCATTTAAAACGTGTCTCCTCTCAAGTTAGAAAGTGCAATAAGACCAACTGAAAATGAAACCTGACGTTTTTCTAGGCTGATTTGACATGGAACTACACTCTCATCTGGCGTAATAATCAAGGCAACTTGCAAACGTACCATAGGCGCAGTGATATCGTACGCAGCATCTGAAAATAGTCCTCACAGACAACAAGCAGTAGTAGTGCCAGTAGTTTGCAAGTTGCCTTGATTATTACGCCAGATGAGAGTGTAGTTCCATGTCAAATCAGCCTAGTAAAACGCCAGGTTTCATTTTCAGTTGGTCTTATTGCACTTTCTAACTTGAGAGGAGACATGTTTTAAATGGGGAAAATTACCAGAAATCTTAGTAACTTTTAAACATGAAGCTAGCAGGCGAGAAGCTAATGGTCTAATCCGATTCAATGATCTATGCTAGGCTGAAGCTAAAAGTTGTATCGCCAGACTCACAGAATGGCTGGATGAACGGGAACAAGATAAATATCGATTGTTTTGTTCGAGGGGAGGTGGCAAATGAACTTATTTCCAAAAATGGCGGAATATCCCTTTAAGCTTAAATCTGGGGGGACATTAAGAATTACAAGATCTCCCTTGTCCTTGTCTTTATGATCAGTGGACCTCAGGCCACCATTCCAGACCTATTAAGACTTTTTTACTGTACACTACTGTTTAAAAAAGCAGGCCACTGGTGTTGGTATGCAGCATGATGCTGGCTAACAACTGTATAGTTGTACTTGTGACAAGGTTTTGGCAATATAGTATATTTTTACATTACATTGCTGCAAAGGAAGTAACAATGCTTTGCTTTATCACTGTATCCAAATAAAGAGAAATAACTGGAAATACAGGTTGAACTTGTGTGATTGTTGCGAATGTAGTTGTATCAAAACAACAATTACAACATATACATGTTTGGACTTGATGTTGTCTTTAACTTAGTTAATTTAGTTAATAATAACAGTGACCACCATTGGAGACACCTCTCAAGCCAGTTAACATGTTAAATGATTATGGCCACTTCAAATTCTGTTTTCATGAAGAGTAGCAATTTATTTATTTTTTCTCTAAAGAATGTATTTTTATTTTTATCTTAAGAATGAATGAATTGTTAAAAGAAATCATCCTATTCTGATACTGTTGTACTCATTCTAGGTTTTAAAGGGTGAATGGTCATTGCTCTCAAACTGTTACTCAGCCTCTCAAATCAATGAAATCAGTGAAATCTGCATTTGAGTGAGTCAAATGAGTGTGTGAACTCAGCTGAATAAATGGAGTGAAGGCTGGAGAGCAGGTTTTTGTCTCCCTCCGTTAACTTAATTAGTTTTACATAATAACAGTGACCACCATTGGAGACACCTCTCAAACCAGTTAATACGTTAAATGATTCACCTTTATGCTCAAAAGCCACAATCAGTGAACACACTATTCAACAGTTGCGAGCAAACTTGGATTTGAAAGACACAAATGGTTACCGCTTGTGTTGTAATAACATTGCTTTGCCAATAGATGGAGTGGATACTGCACTTAAATTCATGTGTCAGTTACTAAGGATTTCCTTTTTCTCATTTGTCATGGAAGCACATTTGTGCCATGAAAACACAGGACTATGCCATAGGCAAGACCTTGTCTTTAGTTCACTTTTCAGAATTACGGAAAGTTCAGAATTTAAGTTATGACATTAAATGTTTTGATTACAATCTCAATGCTTGCTACAGGCACTCTGAACAAAATCCCAGAAAACAAAACAAAAGAACCTTAACAAATTCAATGAGCTACCCTTTCAGTGCAAGGCACAAGGGAAGAGCTCCACTGTCTTTTGTTGACTGCGTTCACAGCAGAGTGTTCACGGGTGATTTCAGATCGGAGCGATTCCTGGCCGTCTGCGTTTGCTTTCCCTTCACGCTGCCTTTTAGTGCAGACAGACAGAGGTTGTATATACAGGATACTAGTATTTCCTCTCCGGCTCCAGCCCCAATTTGAAGGACTGTAAAGGGCTGAATGCGTTCCAACTTTTGAGGGCAGCATGCCAGCAGACCAGAACGAACTGATCTTACTGAGGGAGACCACTCAAAAAACCTGCTCTCTAGCTTTCACTCCATTTATTCAGCTGAGCTCACTCGCCACTCATTTGACTCACTCAAATGCAGATTTCTTTAATTTCGTTGATTTTGAGAGGCTGAGTAACAGTTTGACAGCAATGACTACATTCTGACAGTAGTTTCTGGACTGTAGGCAATTACATTTACAATAATGAGTGGGAACTTTTGAAGCTGGTCCTTATTTAATAGAGCAAATTGGATATGCTCTGGTGAGTCAGTCTTTGTTTGGGCTTTGGTTTACAACTGGAGCTGTGAGGTCATCGGGCTAGTACTGGTGATAGACGTGGCCACTGACAGCTGTGTGGGCCAGTGCAGCTCAGGGTGCGTGTGTGTGGGGGGCATTCACATGGGAGTGAGGGACAGCCGGTGTCATTGGAAAGACCATCTTGGTGTGTTGAGGGGTCAGACAGATCTCTGCTGCTCACATCTTACAGTTATTGCGTCTGTTCCAGTGAGGAAATGGAGATATCATTTGTCCATACTACTCATTCCGTCCTGTTAGGGACCAGAAGCCACTATGTTGTGATGGTAATGGGGTCATTGGCCAGAGCGTTTTTTTTTTTTATATTATTTAATTTTATTTTTTTTGAAATATATATATATTATTTTTCGTCTTAAATATAAAACAGATGTTTAAGCCCATTTCAACTCTTCCTCAGATACAAAAGCAGTGATAACACATATGATAAGGGATTGGAAAACATGTTTTTTTTCTCTGAATTTGGAACAGTTTAGCAATAAGTGTGAAAAATGTCAATTGAATTAATACATAACCTTTCTGAAAATAGTATAATATAATATAAAAATATTAACACCTCTAATCTTTATAAATGGCAATAGATGTCAAGAGATATATAACATTTCACATGGGTAAATGCTTTAAAATACATAACATGCATCAACTTGATTTCAGTGACTGCATCACTGCCTTCTATCTTAAATAAACCCCATGCTTTTTTTAATGTACATATACTGTTTATTCAGCGTTGTTAAATGCTTAACATTAGTAAAACCAAATGATCCATTTTTATTATTTTCACATTGCAGAATGTTACCTCTTAAGTCTGTTATGCCTTCATCACTTTGATTGTGCAGATTTAATTGATTGTCAGAGTATCAGATTACAGGAAAACTCCAATCCAAGCAACTTCAATTTTCCCAGAAAAAAGAAAAAAAAAAAAAAAAAAAGAAATCTGTCTAGTATGTCTATTATGATATATTCGGTTATAAGGCAGTTTCCATTCTCTGTTGTAACCAATCCATGATGGTTATGAGTTCTTGTATGTGGTTTGAGTGTGAGGCATGGCTTGCCCCTGATAGCTACTCAAATTATGTCCATTCTGCAATTGAAGAAACAGTCTTTTGGCAACTAAAGCATCAGATGCCTTCAATTGATTAATCCCAACACTTGGTAATGGGCAACCCAGGATGGTGTACAACCAATAAATGATGCTATTGTCCATTTAAGATAATGAACATCTTCTAACTTGACAAAGTGCTTGCTACATTCATCTCCATGGCAGCATAGAGGATCTATCAGGGAGTAAGTTACGAAGGTGACTGCAAGTGTTGAGCTGAGTAAAGTCTTTCTTCTGCAGTCTCCTACGGTTAAATCCCCCACGCTCCTTCAGACGCCACCAGAGATTCCTTCTTCATCTTCATTCCTGCCAATTCAGAAGCAAAGCATATGTCAGAAGCCAGAAGAGTAGTGCTGCCTTACATACATGACAGAACACACTCACATGGTCACATGTGAAACCAACCTGATCACAGGTGGGGAGTGAGCATTAATCCAAATGGACGAATGAGAAATGTATATTTGTTTTTGGAAAGGCTAGTTTGGTAAATCTGAGGGAGGGATCTCACAGGACAGCTTGAATTTCTTTGGCCCTTTCAAAGGGACTGGAAGTCAGCCAAAGTTAAAAAGATGGAATGTTTTGTTTGTTTGGATTTTCCAACAAAGTTGTGCAAACACATGCAGTTTTACATACTGATTTATATGATTGTGGATCAATTCTTGTCATTAAGGTATAGAAAAAGTATAATAATCAAATGCTTCAAATGTAACTAATCAAATGCTTATTAGTTTTAAAACGTTTTGAGGAGTGAAAAATGTGTGAATGGCTGCTTAATTCAGATGAAAACTCCACTTAAAACAACCCCACAAGTCCAGCTCTGAATGGCTTCTAATCAAGCTGCACTGAGAAAACAGTGTTTTTTTCCACAAAGTTTCCCCTCAGACTCACTGGCTCGCTCTGACAAAGGGATTTCTTTCTTACACAGAGCCCCCGTTCCTCCCTCCCTCTCTCCCTTCCCTCCCTTTCGCTCTCTCCCTCTCTCTCCCTCTCTCTCTCTCCGTCTCTCTCTCTCCCTCTCTCTCCCCCGGCCTCTGTAACAGCTGCTCCTCAGTGCTTGTATCCTGCGAGAGTGATGATCAGTGTTTTTCATTTCAAAGTGTTTTTTTGGAACAGATGGCGGAGGGGAGCAGTGGGGGAATGTGCCAGCACTGGGCTGGGGAATGTGCCAATTCCTGCAGTGAGTGAGTTCTCTGGGATCCTGCTCGCGTGCCTTCACCCTGCCCTCTGCCCTGAGTGGCGCCAGCAGGACTTCCCAACTAGCGTTACGAACATCTGGTGTCTGGGACTGCCAGGAAAAAAAAAGCAGCAGCTCAGCTAGTTTCCTTCTGAATACGCTTATGCTAGGGAAACACATTAGCTCACACACACACACACACACACACACACACATAGAGTGCAGGAGGAAGAGACAGGACTTACATTCAGCATGTTTTAAATGAATACTCCTTTACAAAATTGTACCAAAGAATATTTGCAACAGTTCCTACTAATTTAAGATTACTGAAAATGTTTTGTTTTTTAAAACGCTAAAGGTTTCAACTAACATTATGGAATCTTATCATTACTTATTGTACTGATTTCCAGACAACAACTTTTACCCTATAGCTGGATTATTATCAAATCGTATTCTGACGTACTCTATGCAAACATATATCTATTAACATGTGAATATTTGACTAAATTACTGGCCAGAAATATACTGGATAAACCATGAAGAGACCAACCATGTTGTTACTGGGATCTTCATCATGCATTTGGAAAGACCTGTGGACTTTTGAGGAATGACCACTACACACAAGGCCCCTAAGCGTGTGGGTCCAGGAGAGCACAGACGGAAGTTCAGCCTTGGTTTACATGACTCCCCATGTCATAAAACTGCACACAAAGGCATCAATCACCCCTCTTTATTCACCCGAGGCACTTTGCTCCTCTGTTTAGGGAGGAAAAAGCTGGCTGAACACCCAGTTCCTTTTCAAACACAACTTGATGATGATTTAATTTAATGGGGTCCTTACTAAGCAAAGGAATGCACTCCCTAATTGGAGCGAATATATTTTACTCCAGCTTTGTTATGGTGTCCGCTGATATAAAAAAACACAAAACAAATGAAGTAAACAGCACACGTATCTGGTTAAGAGTTTGCGCCACCAAGTCTGACAGAGCCCATCAAAATTATCAACACCAACTGTGAGCTTGCGGGGTGCGTATCCCAGATGGGAATGCTCTACTCTGCTGATTCTCCCGTGGCACAACTACTTTCTGAGCTAACTGTCACTACAGTTTTCTTTTGTCTTTGTCATGCTGAATATATTCAATTATTGACAAAGTTGAATAGAAGAATGTGCTATTCCTTGAACTTAATATTGTGTTCAAGGACATACTAGCTACATTATGTCAACTGTCAGTCGTTTGATATTTTGTATTTAGAATGGCAGATATTCTGAATTAGAGTATATTAAAAGCTGTCTGAAATACAGGAACTTCTAAATATTTATGAAATCATCCATTCTTTCAGAGCTATTTTCCCAAATCACCAGTTAAATATTGTATTTAGCAAACCACTTTATTCACTTTATCTTCTGTTGTGTATGTAGACAGGGAGAGAACTTGATGGACTAAGTGCTAGGCCTACTATTGTTTACATGATGTGTGTGTCCATACTCGTTATGTCTGTCACTTTCACATGGAGTGAGCCGCACAGGCCCGATCCCACCATCACCCAATTACCTTCCTCTTCTTGGAGCGTCCCTCGGCCTGCAGGGTGCGGGTGCACTGCTCCACACACTCCCTGAAGCTCATGTTGCTGTGGTCCGGGGTGTAGTCCAGGTCTGCAAGTTGAGCCAGGGACAGGATGTAGTTGCAGGCGATTCTTAATATAGCCAGCTTGGAGAGCTTCTGCCCATAGGAGTAGCATGGCACCTGTGAGGAGCCAGACGGAGGGTTACTGTGGGCCCCCCCCAAATATCTAAAAGGGATGCCATGATGGCACTGATCTATGCAGCACTAATATGGCAGGAGGGAAGATTGAAGTAGCCTAGTTGTGCATATCATATCGTAATATTTATATTATATAACATTCATTATCTGATAATAACAACCCGATGTTTAATTCCTGCAGGGGGTTGTTCGTCCTTTAAAGAAAAAAAAAACAAATCTGTGTAGCTTTAAATAGTGCTGTAAATTAGACTTGTTAAATATTAAAGATTTGTATACCACTGTTGAATGTCATAGTTTGAGAGTATGTTTAGAGTATGGACTAAAACTAAAAGGAAGAATTGTAGACATTGTCTCTACACAACAGCCTGCAGCATGGAAGCGTCGGGGCTTTTATCTTACAGTAGCCTCTTTCTTCTTTACTTGTGCATGACACTGCAGAGCAGATGTGAGCACAGCATTTCACTTTACTGCACACAGAAGGGCAATCAGAGATGGCAGCAACTGCTTCAGCTTTCCATGCATGTATTTCACTTACAGGACCGTTAGAAGGCCCAATTGGATGCTAATATGGTTATCAGCCATCAACAGGGAGGGCTTGTAGACATGCAGCCAGTGACTAGAAATCACACGTTTCTATTATAGCCCATACAGTACTTATCTTTTCACTGTTGTTTGTGTGCTTATTTTTGGAAGGGTATGGTGTTTGTGACTGCTTGGGATTACAGAAGCAATGCAGTGGATTAGCTATGTCAGTGTGGGTGTGTGGGTGTCAAAGAGAGAGACAGATTTGTTTTTGTGCATCTGATAGAAATACCAGTGAATGCTTGCATTGCCTTATGTTTTGTATCTCCTTGAATGGGACAAAGAGAGTGTATGCAAGGCAAGATGCAAAACTTTGGAGCAAAATCCAAGAATGAGAAGAATTAATATGACTTCCTATAACTGTGAGCTATCCAGTTAAAATAGACTATCTTCTATCTGTGTGGGATGGACATTCTACTGAATCATGTGCTTCTAATAAATGAATTCATTGACTTTAAATGTTGCTGTGCCATCTCCAGTTTGACCTGTGCTAGCCTAATTGTCTCATGTCAAAGGTCAGGTACCTCTTCTCTTCCAAAAATACCACCTAGGCCTAGCATTACACTTGTCATCTCAGATTGAATTCATGCTGGCTTAGTGTAAGTCAAATGCACCTCAAAAGACATTTGTCAAATATGTGTTAAGGTGATTGGATACTTTGGTGATCATATTTCTTACAGCATCTGTCTATAGAAAGCTACTGTGACAAACTCTGTCAAAATGGAAAAACATAACTCGATAATGCCTATGGTCAGTTTGGCGGAAAATACCTGTTTTCTAAGCGCCTCAAAGGCTGCGCTTATGGTATGCACCCGGGTCCTCTCTCTGGCATTTGCCAGCAATCTCCGTGTCTGCTGAATTGCTTTGATCTCAGTGACGACGCCAGACGCCTCTCCCAGCAGTTTCCTCGGCGATTCCGGCGGCTCGTTGTTATTCATGTAAGACGCCTGTGAGGCTGAGGATAGCGGTCGCTCTGCGCGTTGGCACAGCACAACCCGAGACTGTAAGCTCTGTTCACGAGAAAAAACCTGCTGATTGTCAAAGCCAGACACTTGAGCGAATGTCGCCTGAATTGTGTCCTTAGAAGAAGCTGTTTCAGACAATGATTGGGGTTGTGATGGACCCTTACCGCTGATAGCAGGCAATGCATTTATCCGCATATCAAGAGCCGTGTCCGAAATCCCCAATTGACCAATGTGCTCTCCACTGACGACAGAAGCAATGGCTTGAAGCCTTTTTTGACTGTTTAAAACAAAAGTGTTGTCCATTGAGTCTTCATTTGAGTCTTCGTCCAATTTAGAGTCATCTTGAGAACTTCTGAACTCACTAACACGTTTTACTGGCTCTCGTGATTTGCGCTTGAACTTTTTATTCATAGACACTTCCTTTACGTTGAGTGTCTTCCAGTTGCCATCATTCACAAGATGTGGATCCTTCATTTCAAATGATTGCAGTAGTTCCACTCCAAGAGAGACGCAAACCTTTGCTGATTATCACCAGGCTATTCCACAAAGAAACGCTTCTCTTCTGCAATCACTCAGCTAGGCACAGCTAGACGCTGTCTGACGGTGTTGAAGCCCATGTTAGATGTTAAAATCCTGACCAGACAGCTTAAGCAGATGCGTGTTGTTCTCTTGGACTCCCGGCGGCTTCTGGAGCCATGCAGCATTGCCAGCAAATGTAGTAAACGCGCCTGGACTCAGAGGTTCATATGTATTTGTTTAGCCTCAGTTTACATAGAAGCCCCTGTTGGCGAGATAAGTCTGCGAGCCGCCAGCACTAGGAGACCGCCCAAAATAAAACGACCCCGGGCGGTGCTCAAATAATAACACCGCCTATGATACCGCTACGCTGAAGCAATAGCTTATTTGACATCTGAAACTACCTGGAGAACTTGTCACATTCTTAATTGCGACATGCGCTTTTCATCTACACGACAGACTTTGCCTTATGTCCTTTGCGTTTCAGAATCAAAAGTATCCTGTAGTAAGGGCGACGTATCATATGATAAGCAACAGGCTTGATCTGTGTCATCTCGTATGCTTAGATCGTTGGGCCATGTAATACCCTACTAAATTGCAACGGAATTGCAGTGTGACACTCGTAGACACCAGACCTCAACCAGCCTACTGGACGCCAATGACATCATTAGGGTTTGTGCTGTTGCTCTGTGAATGAAGGCACAAGAACTATGTTGTTAGAAAAGTTAAATATTGAAAATATATGTTCAGTAAACATTGGACGCATACTAGTATGCATACAATTTAAAGGTCCGATTTGTTTGGCTTAATTATTAACCTAAAATGTTTTTAGAATTAAACCAGTCATGCAGGCCTAACAATAAACTACAAACAGGTAGACGAAACAATAGCAAAATCTCATATCAGTAGATGAGTTTAGTCTGCTTCATTTTGGCCCCGTCGACTTAACGCCATGTAGGCTAGCCTACATTTCTGAAAAGCAAGAAACTATTTATTTATTCCTATCTGCTACGCCATCTTGTGGTACCCTGCAGAATCTTCATTTCTTAAGGTCATAATAATACAGCTCAACAACAGAAAGTCCTTTTCAGAAGCAGTTTGTAATACGGTTCACAAATAAAGGGTTATAGCAAACAAAAGGATAAGTAGGCCTGAAGGAATATTTTTCAGCATGTATTAAATGTTATGTCAGTCCACACACACATCTGGTTAAATTATTTACTATTTAAATGCATTAGTCTAAAGTCTTAAGTTAAGTATCCTATATTGTAATAATCTACTGACACCTCAAATACCACATTTCCCCAGTGTAAAAGAATCTGCAGAAACAGAAGGACATGGGATTGAAAAAAAAAGGCCTCCAGTTGTTCCTGGGCAATGTGCCATTGCTGCAGCGACCTGCTGCTTCCTCCAGATATTAAATTCCTCTGGCATGTACTTTGCCCTGGCTGACGCCAGCCCTCCACAAGACCCCAAAGGTAAATATCTCTAACAGGCAGAACTGCAGGGGCTCTCTGATGAGGTAATTTATTGCCCTGTCTGAGAGTTTGGAATACAACTGTTTTATCCCATCGAAACAATGCTAGTGAAGTGTAAAGGAAAATATTTTGTGATAGAATAACATTTGTCTCTAACAAATACCACTGGGCAATAAATATTTTTAATGGATATGTAGTGTTAGCCATATCAAACACCGCTAAAACACAGTATTACAATAAGTTCTAGACCTACATCATTGTTGGGAAAGAAGAACAGAAACATGAATAGAGATGGACTGGCAGTGACAACAGTGGATATTTGTGAGATGAAAATGAAAATGCATTTCTTTCTCAAACTATCATATCTGCAACCATCTCTATCTTCCTGTAATGTACACTGCAGGCTCTGCCTCACAGTCAGTTTTGTTTGTTTGTTTGTTTGTTTGTGAAATGCTCCGGGTCAGTCCCGTTCACCTTTGATCTATCTATTGCAGTCTCTGAGTGGCCAATAGTGGCCTATAGGGCAGACTTAACCCAGGCCTTATCTTTAAGCTGCCTAAAAAATGTCCCTATTCAGTTGTTTTCAGCTCCAATCACCAACATTCCCTCACACAATGACATGTCAGGAGTAGCCTACGTAGACTGATGTTAAACTGGGTGTCTGCGCTGGAGAGTAATGTATTGAAGAGCTTGGTTTAACATGTAATTGGAATCCAAATTGATCCTAAATGATGCAAGATGAGAGGGTCAACCTGATTCTGTTCATTTGCAGACTTGAATAATGTGATGTTAGAATTAATACATATTTTCTGTAGCTTTTATATAGTCTTCACAGGAGTCTATACGATTTGTTTTACAGAATTGTGAATGTGATCAAACTTTTGTTGTGATTGAGGCCATTCGGTCTGCCTCCGACATCTGTCATGGTGGAGGTCATGTCATGTTGTGTGTTTAGTAGGCTACAAACTTCAGTCTTGCAGGAACAAGCTATATCCAAAAAAACAGTAGCCTATACAGCCTATGCATAATTCATATTTCAACATCAACATGTAGCCTAAAGCTATATGGGGGAAAAGGCAAAAAGGATGTTTGGTATGTTCTGGTTTGGTATGGAGGGCAAGAAATAGGTGCGCTCAACTCAACCTAAAAAGAGCAGTTTTGGGTGCGTAAACAAAGGAAGCACTGGATGAAACACTCTCAAGCTTCAACTCATTTAGTCTAATTTTTAAGAAAGCATGTCACAAAACGAACACGTTTCAGCCTATGCCATTTTAGCATCTTCCTAGGTTTGTTCTTCAATACATATGGAACACAAACAAAATTGTTAGGTGCTTACAATCCCACTCTGTTCAATGTTTATATCTTAGATAATATATTCAATATTATCTGATATGTTACCCCCCCCCCACACACACACACAGACACACACACAGACACACACACACACACACACACACACACACACACACACACACACACACACACACACACACACACACACACACACCCACACACCCACACACCCACACACACACACACACACCTAACAACAGCCCTAACATTTTTCATATGAATATAAATAATTGTTTCAGAATGTCTAATGTCTAATGTTCTTTACAAAAATGTCAACATCATATCTTGTATTTTTAAAACATGTTGCGCAGGCCCTCCTAACACAACTGATGAGAGAACCCTTTATCGTGCTTTGGGTGTACGCGGGATCACGCGTAAATACGCACCCGGGATGTGAAGCGCAGTGGGACTTTTATTATAAAACTTCCGCATACACTGACAGGAAGTCGGTGTTGGCAACAGCTGATTGTGAGGATGGACTCCCCCGATGTGACATTTACTTTGGCATATGTTGTGTTTGCATTTTGTTTTGTGTTTACGCCAAATGAGTTCAGATCGGCAGGCTTTACCGTTCAGAATTTGTTCTCTTTTTGGCTCGGGAGCGAAGACATAGGTTTCGTCCAGTACCACATCAGGAGAACGACCTTAACCCTCGTTGTCCATTGCTCACTGCCTCTTGGTAAGTGTTACGGTCCTCTTTCTATTCATACTGTGAATAAGATGTTTGAGGCAAAAGAAAACCCAATATTTCGACTTTAGCTATATCTTAGGCTAGGCTGGGCTACTTGTTTTGACCTATGGAACTAAATGTAATCTAGACACTTCTCCTGACAAAAGATGATAGTGTTTTTTTTGCAGACACAGAGAAAGAAATAAACTGTAACGTATCTCTTTCTATCTTGTCAGGTTACTACCTGGGTATGTGTATAGCTGCCCCAGATAAAAAGCTGATCTATGTGTACCTGGCAAGTGAAGGATGGCAGCTGTACTTCACTGTGTCAGCTGCTGTTCTGCTTCTGAGTTGCCTCGTCGCTCTCTATTGGTCTGGCAAGAAATGGGCAAATCACACCATATCAAAAACGTTAGCCTCCCATGCCTTACCTCAATCCAGCTGGAGAGCTGTAGCTTCCTCTATCAACACGGAGTTCCGCCGAATCGATAAGTTCGCTACAGGTGCGCCAGGTGCCAGAGTCATCGTTACAGACACCTGGATCATGAAGGTCACCACCTACTATGTCCATGTGGCCCTGCAGCAAGACACACACCTGACTGTCACCGAGTCGAAGCAGCATGATCTTTCACCTGACTCTGGCACGCCGGTGCAGATCCTGACCCTTAGTGTCGCCAGTATCAATCCCAATGTCAAGCCCTTTGACATCAGGTGAGTAAGCTACACGGGATGAATGCATTGTGCATGTCTGGTAGTTACAATGTATAGGCTATGTTATACTGCCATACATTTTTGAAAAGCAGACATTACGAGAATCAATAACGTTCAGCTTTAGACAATGTATGGTTATCTCATGTACAGATAAAACATTATGCTACTTACCTCTCACTAACTAACTGGGTCACTGAGGGACAGTAATATTTGAACTTGATCTCTTTTTCCATACCTGTTCTTTACCAAAGTGTCATCACTTATCTTCTTGACTAGGTCAAGATGAAGGTTTGAGGTTAATTCATTTTTGGATGATATATTACTATACTCTTTATTCAAAAAGATTAAACTTTAATCCCTGACTTGGATGTTGGCAGGTTAAATTCCACAGAGTACACTGAACTCCGAGACAAACTACAGGCTCCTGTGAGGAATGCAGCAAACGTGGTCATCCATCTGACCATGAGTGAGCTCTTTTTGGAGACCTTCAGGTCTTTCGTGGAGCTGAACCAAGTCTATGAAAGCCCCAGTGGTCAGGTGAGAGTGACGCCGCCTATAGCAGACTCAAGTCATTCAAACTAGATTCTAGGAATACATTTGTGTGTTAATGATGAACGCGTAAACAAATACTGAAAAGTCCTGTACGTGCCCAGGAGCTGGAGCCCTGCATTGGCTGCATGCAGGAGACGGCCAACATCAAGCTGCTGCACCTGTGCCACGGAGAGGGCGAGGGTGAGGGCGAGTGCCAGCAGTGCTACTGCCGCCCCATGTGGTGCCTGACCTGCATGGGCAAGTGGTTTGCCAGCCGGCAGGACCAGCAGCGGCCTGAGACCTGGCTGGGCAGCAGGGTGCCCTGCCCCACCTGCAGGGCCAAGTTTTGCATCCTGGACGTCTGCATTGCCCGCTGAGTCCAACTCCAAAACCCAGAGGTGGGCATGTGCAGAGAAAAACAATGAGAGGCCTTTGAAGCTGTGTCGTTTTCCTCTGACATGTCTATGAATTAACACTCTTGTTTATACTCTACCCACAGGTGAAATGATGGATGGAATGGTTCAGATGAAATTTGAATTTCAACAGACAATTCAAAGACACTTTGAGAATTGAATCTAAAAACACTTGGTTGGATCTGTGCTGCCGTTTTCCAGAAGGCAATAGACTGCCAAATGATGAATGACTTTTGACCTCTTACTTCTTTTCTTTTTCCCTTCACACCAGTAAGACTACGAACGTCATACGTGCCTTCTGTCAGTTTGCCTTGTTTTTTCAGGCCATTAAATGTAGAAAAATGTTACATTGCCCATCCTAGACACAACAGTTACTTTCTCCAATACATTTACAAATGCTGATTTTTAAAAAGTTGGTGTTATTGCACTTGTATCATTCTGGATTAGTTAAACTTCCCCCCAACATTGAGTGAGCACCAGTGTTGCAGCCACCACAGTTTGAATTCTTGAAAAAGCTAATGTCCTGCTAATGTCCTGCCAAAGGACATAACCGTTTTACCAAAGGGCTTGCCTCTCCAGTTTTGAGCTTAAAACAGCATAATGCAAAAATTGTATTCTATACCCCTTGTATAATATTTTTTGATATCCCTTCAGCATAATTTTTGATTATGCAGAGTTTCATGAGGGTGCTTTGGACTGTGCTGCATAATGAAAAATGGTGCTGAAGGGATTCCCAGCGCGTCAAAGCTGACGTAAAGGATCACCCCACAGCCCACTCCACCAAAGGTACAGTACACAGTGCAATACGTGGCACACTGGGCCAATGACTGAACGCAGATCGCCTTATTATCAAAGTTGGAGCTTTGAGTCGTTCTTTTAAAGTAGAAATGTAAGGTACAGCGTAGTGTTTGTGGTGTCTACACTTGGACACTGAGGCAAGGTTCAGACAGAAAATGTCAGTATTGTGTATTCATTGTTGTGGTGTAATCATACATGTTTTGATGGGGTAATGGCCTTCTTTCGTTAGTTTATTGACGAGCAGGTACAGGACCGAGTGTGTGACAACAACAGAATGCTACATGGCAGAAACTAGTGTCAGTCTCTTGAAGCATGTTTTTCACATGTGGGGAGATGCCAAAGCATATGATTGTGTGCTTGAGATAAATTAGTGAATCTTGATCGTAATTCTTTGATTCTGTAAAAAAGTTTTTTTGTTTGGGATGTTTTATAGATATCAACATGTCATCTAAGGGGACAAAGGATTCTAGCAGTCATAGATAACTATACATTTAGCAAACACAGCTTGTAATGGCTGTCATCCTGATTTGGAAGGATGGAAACCTTCAGAAGGCCATAATCTTAATTTTCAGTTTGCAAAAATGTTGTTTTGTTTCAGTTATAGAGGGTTTCTCCACAATGTTTCAGCCCTCAATTGCAGTCACAGCTTTCTGTTTAACTTGAGATGAATAAATTCATTTGGTCTTCTCCCTCGTGTGAATATGATCTACACAGAGGGAAATGAAACATGATGTTTTTCTCTTGGACTTTATAATCCTGGCAATCAATATGGCATTGGACGTTATAAAATGACTGGATAATCTTCACAAACAATAACTCAGGGAATTGTTATTTGTCCTCTGTCCAAATTTGTACTGTGTCTCGACCTGTATAATCTCTTTTTTTGATAAATAAATATGTAAATAAATGTCTTAGTTTGAATCTTTCTCCTGTATTTTAGTATTAATGTTTATAGAGTATTAAGGGTTTGTTTTTCTGTTCACCTTTTTGTTTTCTGTCACACAAAGTAATTCTATGCTTCCACTGTCTACTTTTGGATTACCTCCATGGCACACACTTGACCATAATATCTCACTGCATCACTTCTGTTTTTACATACTGCATGACCGTGTCCATTCCCTGCCTGGAATCTGGTGGATAGATTCATCTCGCGATTGTATTTCTATCCTTACAGTGTTGTGAGTTTCTTGTTCTGTATTTGTGTAAGTAAAGTAAGTAAATTTAATTTATAAAGCACATTTACACACAGCATAAGTTGGAAAAGTGAAGTACAGTGAATGACTAAAAAGACACATAATACTAAAACACATCTGACTAGTCATCATCAGGCCTATATAGAACATGAATAAAATTGTGCCTTGGACATTCCTCTCTTTACTGCTTTTATAAATGGAATTTGATTTGTTTTTAACAATAATATACAAAAATCCCTTCCTCTATGTCAAAGTGACAGCACATTTCTACAGAATAATAGTATTCAATTCAAATTATATAATGTAATTGACGCCAAGGACACATATCCAAGGGGGTGATATGTTTTACAGGCACTGTGTGTGTGTGTCTACTGGATGCCTAACTTCCCTCACCATTAATACTGCAGCTCTTTCTTTCTCTTAAAATGTGTCCTATATTTCTCAGAGCCCATTATGCAAACTTTGTGTGTAGGCAGTCCAACTTTAAACAGATGGACATTTTTCTACAATGAAAGTATGAACACATATTAAACCACATATTCAAAAAGACCATTTGATTAAATAACAGAGTTAATGTGAGCTAACAATTGAATGCAGATCAATCTGATAAATCTATCAAATTAAATCTTCAATTAGAAATCACAAACATGTATGAAGCAGGATTGGCATTTGTACAAATGATATAAAGATCATTCAGCATCAAAAAACACAGGTAACATTAGATGCAGCCCAACCAATTTATTTTAAAGGACAGTTTCAATATCAAGTCTACTGTACAAAGCAGGAGTAATACAAAGAAACCAACACAAAAAAAATGAAGATAGGCGAATACTGTTAAAACACAGCGCAAGAGAGATAAACGAAACATGGCACCAGTACTGATAAGGAATGGGGAAGTTCCTGACTTCTTCATATGGACAGCAGTGACGTGTGTGGATTCTGTCAAGTTGTGAGTTGTTATGCAACCATCTCAAAAAAGGCTTAGTTTTCTAATATTATGGCATGATTATAATGCATATGAAGCTCACATAACACTACAGGTTTCACTATATAGATTCAGGCTTATGAGGTACATGTGTAGGCATACTATGAAGTGTAGCAGGAATGCTGATTCAGGATTTACAGTAGTTTGACTTAAAGTTCATTTTGAGAACCGGCTTGTTCGGATCTCCCTAGAGACAATTCCTGCACTGTGACTGTTCATGACAGTAAAGGTTGATGGAACCAAATGAAGCCAGCAGAAGCTTCTAGCACCAAATATATTTTTTCATTCTTTTTTTCATAAACGGTTAGAAATGTATGTGGAAAACTTCAGCAGGACAGGCACAAATGCTCCTCTCAGTTGTATATCATGAATATCTCACTGATGACATGATAGGGAGCAAAAGTTTCACACGTCACATTTGGGCTGTAATTACACCTCATTCTGGAAATCCAAATCAACACTTGCATGGTAATATGAATAAGGTCCTAAATGATCCACCAGTAGAATGTGCTCAGCTTGCAGATGATGACACCAGTGTATGAGCTGCTGTGACTAAAGCAGCCTTGCTGTGCTGTGCTGTGCTGTGCTGTGCTGTGCTGTGCTGTATGGGCGCTGCATAACGTATGGTGATAGTCAGGTGCAAGAGAATGGCGGCTTTACTCCAATGTATCCAGTGCTTCTTCAATGTCAAAGAGGATTGTATGGGAGGAAGATGAGGTTGGGAAAATGCTTCAGGAAGTATGTCATGGCTTCACAACAGCACACAAAATGTGCTTAAATTAACACATCACTTAAATATCTATTCAAATAATCCTCAGATGAAACTAAACACATCCCAAACTGTGCACACTATATATTTACAGAAAAACAAAGTTCCACAAACACACCAAGGTCATGGTTCAAAAGAGCGCTTAGATGAAGAACATATACTGTAGAGGAGTATGACTAAAACTAAACTCAGTAACTTATGCACCAAAAATGCCACTATGATCCATTAAACCATTAAAAACTATATTTACAAAAAGGCTTAAGAATGGTATGCATGATTCTACTGCGAAGGTAAAAGGCTTGCAATTTTCAAGTACAACCATAATGCCCACTGAAAACACACCGCATGTCACTACCTCCTGGTAGAACACTACAACATTTCAGGAAATAACTCAAATAATAAAAACAAATATCTGCTATCACAGAATCATGAACATGTTAAACAACTGAATATCAGTCGAGTAGAGCGGTCCCTGGGACACAGGAAGTTTGGCAGGGAGTCCTTTACACACACTATACAGTTTCTCTTCATTTGATTGTTTTTGTTTTCAAAAGGTAAACATCAGAAAAAACACACATAAGAGTATTAGAGACGCCACATCAGCTGTGAAATAGTCAGAACAGCTTGTTTTCTGACGTAAACATAGAGTATATCAATGATTTGCCCTGTTCTCAGTCACTTCAGGTAGCATGTGGTCTTTTCATGGGTTTTTTTTTCATGTTGTCTTTATGGCTCTAATGTCCAGTTCTGAGACTCAGTGTACAGATAATGAGTGCAATGAACACACACACACACACACACACACACACACACACACACACACACACACACACACACACACACACACACACACACACACACACACACACACACACACACACACACACACACACACACACACACACACACACACACACACACACACACACAGAGGCATACACTTGCCTGTCAGCACACATATGCTCAAAACAGTACAGCATGTAATGGTTCCCTGTCTAATATGCACAGGCAACTTCATGGGCAAACCAGCGCCCTGGACAATAATTGAGTTACAACAAGATTACAGTATTGTTCAAAAGACCCTTAAAAATAACAGAAAAATAATACATCATAATTTCAATAAAAAGTTTTAAAAGCTGCATTTTCCCTGTAACTATATTTCTTTTTAAATTCTGAAGAATTCTCAAGATATAATGATGGAAAGACACACATCCACACACAAAATGCTTCCACACACTACAGTTCAAACAGCAGTTACAGCCTATCAAGGGCTGAGAAGCAAAGGAGCGTAAGTGACATTTCACCAACTTTACAGGAGAGCCAAAACAAATCTAACTGCTTCTACAGTATATGTTCACAGTTAAAGACCTTTGGTTTTTGTTCAATAACTGTATATTTATGAATATTTTACTTCTATAATTTTGTCAGTTAGCAAGAGCTCATCAAGAGCTTTCAGGTGATATATATAACTCAATTTTGACCAAAATATCACTTACGCCCCTTTGCCTCTCAGCCCTCGCTATACAATTCATGTTTCACTGCTCATTTTTGACATGTCGTTTTTGATGATGATTCCGGCTCATCAGTTCTTGTATTGAAGTATGTTTGTTCTTCATTACATATATAAACACATCTAAGAGCCAGCTTAGTTCCTTCACAGTTTCTTCTAGTGCAATAAATACCCTCTCCAAATTACACATCAAAGGGAGCTGCAGGTCTGTCTCAGGTCTTCCCAAGAATGGAGGACCTGTGGGGAGATGGAGAAATGAGCTGAGTGTGGGGGCAAGCGCTCCCAATAATCCCACTGGACAGGCAAAGTGGGGAAGTAATGTACGTGACTGGACGTCATACCTGAGACATTTCCAGCGGTCCTTCTCCACTTGATTCTCTGGACTTTCACTCTCATAGGACGCCAGATAGAGACCTACAACACACACACGAACCATGTGAGACAGAAGGTGCACATGTCAGTTAAGGAATGGCTTTGTATACATACAGTATAACCACAATCACATAACATGGCAACAGCGTAAGACTACACTACTTTGACAAATCAGCATTATTTGGGTCAGATGACCAGTATTCCCAATTGGACATTCAGTGAATAAAGTGATCTCAGGAGCTCACAGGAACGTACCATCTTCGTTGAAGATGGGTGCAGTGTGGAGGTAGTGCAGGATGCTGCGGTCCTCTTCAAATGGGCACTCCACCTGCTTCCAGGCCATGAACTCTCCCACCTGCCTGGCCAGCTCCACAAATTTCTGCAGACAAACCCTCATGGTCAACATTTACCTTCCCAACATCAAGATGACTAACAGGAAAAGGAGGCCAACTGAGTCTGTACCACCACACCTCAAAGTTGACATGCCCATTGGGCAAACGATTGGCACAGCTCTCATTCAGGAAGTAGATATCCTTGATGAGGAGGCTGAAGAAAGGAATGACAATCTGACAGGAAAGAAGCACATCAGACATTAGATCTCTCTCAGGCTTGGGAGACACTACTCTTAACACCATCACCACCACCACTACTACTACTACTACTACTCCTCATCATCAGTCTAAAATACTGCTGTCCCCTAAGCATACTCTACTGTGTTGCGTTGTGATGGTGCAGGGCTCCTCATCATCACTCTAAAGTACTGCTGTCCCCTAAGCATACTCTACTACTGCGTTGTGATGGTGCAGGGCCAGAGGTACCTTCTCCCTGTTGCTGTGCGCTGTGTGGGACCGGTGTGCTGCTCCTCTCAGAGCAGTCCTGTAGTTGTAGAAGTTGCCAGTAGGGTCCATTTGATGCTGTTTGCACAATCAAATAACAATTCATAAAGCAATAGCAACATGCATAGTATGATGTGACCTATGCCCATAATATTACACATTCACCACTCCTCTTTTAGACAAGCTATTTAGTGAAATCTGAAAAAAAAAACCTGTTTCAACAGCACAGCACTTTGGATATCATTGGTGTCTCAGATGTTATTTGAAAACTATTTCAATATGTATGCCACATTGCTAGACTGATGACAACCTTAAGGAAATAGTTATATTTCATAATAATACGTTATATTGTATAATTTAGTTATATTAGGGCTCAAAAAACTAGTCTGCAATCTGAAAAATGCTTTTATGGTTTTTAATCTGTCAAGAATGGATGCTCTCATCAGTGGTGGACCTTGATGGCGTCATAAATATGATTACAACAAGATGCTGCCAGTGATAGCCACACTTGGACCTTTGACATGAGAGCCATTTACCTCAAGTATGAAGAACTTTGCCGTCTTGGCTTTCGCCCACGTCTTCTTCAGACGAGACACTGGGCTCATGTTCATGCCAGCTGAATATAATACATTCATTTTATGAAACATTTGATATATGCTTAGAGAAACATTTGTAGATTGGCTTAAACATCTCAAGACCTGGGTGAACACACAGTCAGAACAAATGTATTTCCACATGCACAGACTGAAGCCTCCCACTTACATATGATAGCCATGAGGGAGTTGAAGTTGCCAATGTTGAAGCACTCCCGAGCCACATCTATGAAGAACTCAATGACCTGGGCACGCTGCTTCTTCTTGGCAGGCTAATTAAACATGACAGATGACATTGGACATTTACTGTTGTTTACCCATCAGTCTACTGCATAAATGAACAAAGTAACATGATCATTATATTACATTTCTGTATTCTACATCAAATTTCAAACACATTTGCCCCAAGATAAAGTACCTGTAAGGCAGTAAATACAGTATAGGAGTGTCTCCTAATGCTATGACAGTGAAATATCACCAGGAGGCACTACAGTTCCATTTGTGGCACCCAGTGATGGCTGCTGAAGCCTTGCTTTACTGCTGGGTGTGAGTCATAAAGCTGGTTTAAAATGGGAACGTGGACTCCAGAACCTACCATGCAGATCTCTGTGGCCACCAGGTAGCACAGTCTGTTGAACCAGCGCACATAGGCCTCCAAGTTGGAGGAGGATTTACTCTGCTCACTGAAGCAAGGCTGTGGGGGAACACATGTGGTTACCATGAGGAAGGGAAAGGAGACAAAGGACAGTGATCCGGTCTGTAATGAGAGCGCTGATCAACACAGCATGGACATGATGGCTCCATATGCAGTGCACACTTAGTTCATCACCAGTGCTATTGCTGATGACTCTCCTTTGTCCTCCTGCAGCACTGTACACTGGACGCTATCACTATCTGTAGTTGGGTCAGGCACTTGTGTGTGGTGAGGGGGAGGGGGATTCTCATCATTACAGACCCTAGCGCTCCCGCGACCTATGACCTCTCAACAGATAACTGGCTACTGGACAGAGCTTTTACAATGGCACACACTAAACCATGTCTCAGGGGCAGACACCAGACAGTGAGAGTGGCTTCACTTGGCAATTAGTTGTCAATGTGATTTATAATGACGGATTTACTGCCCAGCAGAAGAAACTAACTAGTAGAAACTAGTAATGTTATCACATTACTATCACACTGTTATTGGTTAATACATCAGGGAACTATAACCTTTAAATCCATCAAACAACAGTAGACTGAATATCTAAACTAGCTGAAAGGACTTTTTTTTAATTGTAAAATGACACACACACATAAGTTATTGATTTCAGTCCAATTGAGGACAATGGATACTCTTGTACTCTCCATCACAGATGTACCTGGGTGGTGTCCAGGGGATCTTTCTGAATAAAGGCCTGGACAAACTCCTCAGGCCCAATGTGACTCAGATGCTCCTGTAAAATAAAAACATTTTAAACCCAAAACAGTCAGCATGCACATACACACATACATCATTTGCATACACACAGTGATGCTACAATTACACAGAGGGAGAGAGAAAGAAAGAGAGAAAGTGAGAGAAACAGACAGACGAGTGAGAGTGAGAGATGAATGGAACATTTGCTTCTACACTAAAGAAGGCAGCGGCATGTGGAGACGTACATGTCTGAATCTGCCCTGATGCCTTTGTTTTCTAATTGGACTTGCTGGCCTGCACCTAAACCTTCAACTGTCACGCAAAGTGAATGAATGTGTGTAAATGTGTGTGTCCATGTGTGTGTGTGTGTGTGTCAGTGTGTGTGTGTCAGAGGCTCGGTGGCGTGGCGTGGCGTAAAACTGTCAGGTCGCATTCCGTCAGCGCCGGCTCACTCGGCAGCCCTGCGGCCAGCGCAGTGACTTTGGGGATGATGTCACAGTCTCGGGCGAGAGTGCACGCTTTCCTCCCCGCCTGGGGCGCGCACGAGCCCCCCACCCCACGCCACGCCACACCACGCCACGGCCCTCACACACAGCCCTCACTAGGACAAAAATACACACCAATATCAGCCCCGTGACAGCAGCGAGAGACTCTTTTCTTCTGGCTTCTAACGGCAATCTATTCTTGTCCAAAACGCTTCATTTGTGCCCTCACTCGCCTCAGCTGCAGGCTAAAACTAACAGCGCTTAATAAAAACATCTAATAATAGCTGCTAATGAAGCTAATGGGACCAGAGATTTCAGGGTCTTAGCGGCGCCAGGTAGGCATCCACCTGATTCAACATGAACGTATTTTAATCTACTCGGCTTTATTCCTCCGATTCTTATTCCTTTTCAGT
Organism: Sardina pilchardus; assembly: GCF_963854185.1. NCBI lineage: Eukaryota > Metazoa > Chordata > Actinopteri > Clupeiformes > Clupeidae > Sardina > Sardina pilchardus. The sequence goes on from NC_085014.1 coordinate 28,834,088, forward strand.
CATTATCTGAGCGCACTCCTCCACATCTGACCACTCCTCCTCTCGCTCCTGCGCTGACCCCTGTCCTCACATGACATGCCATGTCTCTGACCGCACTGCAGTGCTCCGCCCCCAGTGCCCCCCCCCTCACCAGCTCGATGTGTGTGAGCTGCTGGGCCAGAGTGAAGGGGTCGTTGCAGATGCTGATCATGTCCTTCTGGATGGGCGCCGGCTTGGTCTTGAAGGCCACCAGTTTGTCGGAGACGGAGGTGGTGACCTTGACGATGCTCTCGTCGCCCTGAGCCATGGACGCCAGCTTGGCACTGAGATTCTGGAGCACCAGGTTCAGCTTCTTCCTGTACGCCTGCCAAGACAAAGCACAGTCTCGCTCACCACATGGCTTTTGATTGTTGTCATTGTGACATTCACAAACAGTTGTGGCCCATTTACAGTGTGTTTCTGACAGCAATAAAAAAAAGAAATCCACATGGCTTTCAGAACTGAACTAGTTCAATACAAATGACAAACAGCGTTTCTAGTTGCATTTCTCTTTTGTCTGTGTCTATGGCCTGGTGAAGAGGGTTCCAGTGGGTTCTTGGCTCCTCTGCTCTAGAACAGGAGGAACGTGGGGCCACTGGGTCAGGAACCTGTGCTAATCACGCCATGTGTGTCATCAATTACCCAGCCCCACTCCTGTGCCCAGCGCCACCGCAAATAGCAGCACATTCATCACTGCTGGGCTAGTCCTCCTCCCCTCCCCTCCTGATGGCCATGGCTCTCCTCTCACTGCTGGGCTAGTCCTCCTCCCCTCCCCTCCTGATGGCCATGGCTCTCCTCTCTCCCAACACCCCCATCTCAACCTCCCCACACACCCTCAAGTCTGTCTTCTTTCGCCTCTTTGGGCCCTCTCCCCCACCATCTCTCTCACAATCCCACTCCCCATCTCTCCCCCCCTCCATGTTGCTCTGGTGTGTGTGTGTGTGTGTGTGTGTGTGTGTGTGTGTGTGTGTGTGTGTGTGTGTGCTCTCTCCACAGCAGCGGGAGCTGCACCAAGCTGAGGCGTCCCAGTGCGCCCCCAGCGCTGTGCTCTCATCCTCCACCTCCGCACCGCTCCGCGCCACACCCTCCCCACTCAGCCTCCACCCTGCCCACTCAGCCTCCACACAGCCCACATCCTCCTCCGCATGTCAGGATCAGCCCTGCTGTCTGGGCCCAGAGCTGCAGCTTCGCCCCTCTCTCTGTCCTCTCTCACTCAGCGTTCTCTCCACCCGTTTTATTCTCCTGGACGTGTGCTTCTCTCAGCACCATCTCATTCTCCACCCTAGTTATCTCCTCCTTCCCTCTTCAGCTCCAGATAGCATCTGATGACATGCTGGAGATGTGATGTCTACAGTAATCCCACTAACCAGAGACATGGACTGAAATCAGCCTTCTCTCAGCCAGGGCACCCTTTTTACTCCTCATGCCCTATTTCACATTACCTCATCACAAGGGGCTATCCTGTGGATGATGTCTTTAAGATGGGCCACCATCTTCTCTTCTCGGAAATCCGAGGGGAAGGTCTCTGTCCACTCGGTCAACAGCTGCAGGATTTTGGGACCAAACTTCTTCACCTTGGCCTAGAAACACAAACGGGCTAGTTAGCAGCAGGCTAACTGCTAGAGTTTGGTGCGCACAACACACACACGCTCAGTGAGGAGGCGAGCAAAGGGAATGAGCAGTGAGGAGATGAGGACCATATCAAAGCTGGCCCAAATACGTCAGGCGCCACACTCCATTCTGACTGAAACATCACCAAGCATTTTGTTCTTTCATATTTGCCACTCTGGATCGAGATATGAGACAAGCACAAACACACACACACAGACACACACACACACACACACATGTAGGCACACACACACACACATGCACACACACACACACACACACACACACACACACACACACACACACACACACACACACACGCAGTGTGGCTTGGATACTGACCGCGTCCAGGGGCGTCTGCTCCAGCTGCTGCTGTTTGATGCACAGCTCACAGACCCGCGCCAGGAGCTCGTGGGGGGGGATGAAGAGCCGTGAGCTGAGCAGGAATGTAAACACGTAGGCTTTCTGCAGGGGAGAGAGAGGACAATTAAACTGGAGTCCCATACGCAACAAGACCAAGGGGGGACATCCATGTTTTTACAACTGATCCATAGCACCTTGTTAGAGTGTAATAAATGGCCAAGAGTAGATTTATTACCTTTCACATTTTCATACTGTTGAGTTCTAACCACTAGCCCAGCTTGGAAATGCACACTGTTTCGTGTGCACCTGTGCTAAATGTATCACAAGCCTTCTTCATCTTTTCTTAGAAAATTAACTTTGATGCAGTGGTTTTGACATCATAGGAGGATTGTTTTCTTTTCAAAAAGAATTTCCAATGAAGTTTAATTAGAAACAAATATGACACTCATCACATATAGCAATGTTCCCAATGACTATTATTATTCGCTACTATTCATTTGGAAGCATTATGATGGGACAGCTGAAGAGTCTTTTGTTGAAATGTCATTCAGTGTATTGAAACTCTTATTAATTTAAAATGGCACTATTTAACAGCATGGTGTAGGGTGTTAATTAAAAGCGAGCTTTGTTCTTCCTGAAGCATCAGCACATGTAAATGTGATGGGGGGGGGGGGGGGGGGGGGGGGGGTGGGCAGTCCATCCAATAAGGTGTCTATAGTGTCACATTCTGGCACTAACACTAAGGCATTGACATTGACATGCTTCACAAGACTACCGATATTTTAGCTACACTGAGAGAATAGGCCCATTGTCTAAATGGCAGCCATCTGAAAATACTGTTTTCCTCATCAATACCAGGGGGCAGCAAGGTTAATGTTCTGTGGAGCGATGCTGGCACATACCTCAGGGTAGTAGTCTGTGGTGGGCACCAGGTTCTGGATGAGGGTGTCCAGGGAGGCCGAGGAGAAGGGGGGACTCTCGCCAAATCCAGTCTCGGGGCCCGGGCCCTCCTGAGGGGGATCCTCACCGGAGGCCAAAGGGGGGCCCACGCCACTGGGAGCAAACATAGTGCTGGAGCACACCGTTTGGGGCATTCCTATCTTACACCGGGGAACAGAAGAACACGAGAGAGAGAGAGAGAGAGAGAGAGAGAGAGAGAGAGAGAGAGAGATAGAGAGAGAGAGAGAGGGAGAGGGAGAATGAGAGAGAGGGAGAGATAGTATATAACTTACTGAGTCACACTTGTGAGATATAACACCCAAACAAAAGAGAGAGCCCTTTTTTGACAGTCCCAGCAAGCTGATGCTGTCCAACATTAGTGTTAACATGTTTGGCCTGTTATTCTAATCGCTGATCTGAGAACAAGTCACACTTGTTAGATGGTCAAACCAACACAACCACAATCTGTTGCGACAATGTGCCACTATTTCGATGGCAGCTGTTCAAGGCCAGTGTGCCAGCAGACTTGCATGCTATTCCCATAAGGTGTATCATACGTGAGACAAGCCACTTGGCCACCAGGCAAAAACAGTGCAAGTGAGCCAACTAGCAATGGGACATAAATAGCCCAGGAAAAGGAGACATTTTACACACAGATAAACCTTACATTTTCATCTCTAGTTGAAGTCACACACTGAATGGATATATTGCTGGAAAAATCACAATATGATCATGCTTAGAGCAGGTCTTAGGTCTTTAATATTGAGCAAGGGCACATACATTGTGCATAATCACAATGAAAATGATTTGTCTATATTACAGTACGTAGTTAAAGTACAGCATAAGGTCATAGTAAAATGGCTTGTGACGGAAGTATGTAAAAGTCTAGCCATGAATAAAGAATAGGCAACGGACATCCCTGATACCGTCACAATGCAATATTAACAATGTCAAAGATTTACATATGGCTCCAGCTGGTCGCTCAAATGAAATAACAACCTGTTATTTGCCTGTTAACAGCCTGTTATCAAACTGGCCAATCTGCCAGTGCAGTGCTGAGGTGCTTTATAGTGAGTCCACACTGAGATAAGAGCCTACTTTTCTCATCTGCCCAACTCCATTCCATCACACTAGACAACAGTTGTTATGGGGACACAGTATGAGCAGTTGTTGTGGGACACTGCCTCACTCCCCAACAGCTGCACCACTGGAGAGGCTAAGTCACGCAAAATATGGGTCTAGCTGTCGCCACGGCAATCCCAGCCCTGCTCTCTGCTGGGAAACACTAGTCAGATTAAACATTAACCACTTCCTTCTCAGCAAGCCCTCTCAGTAAGTACTGTCTGTTACACTGACATTAAACCAGAAAGTAGTACATGGCAGTGCGGCAGGACTTTAATAGCTGACACCAGACCAGCTGCACTGAAAGGATGTAGAGGGAGTGGGACAACAATAACTGCTCCCATGTCAGGTGTACACGATTGCAGAACAAGGGAAATTCTAGAGAAAGGTGTGGCAGTTACTTGACCATATCTTGTTTGACAGTGTAGAGGTAGAAAAATCTCTCTTTGTAGGCCTACAACAGAACCTGATAGCTCATGTGGGCATTGACCAGTGCTCCAAAGTCTACTCTAATCTTGGCTCAAATGAATGAAGGTGACAGTTCATCTGTAAACTGCCTACTGGACCTACTGGACATGCACTGAAAACAGGGGATTCACTGGCATGTGAAACACACAACTCATTTCCTGTGTAATACCAATAACATGGTCGATCTAGTTCAATAGCTATAGGTGAAGATACTATGGATGTTTGGGAACTGGGAAGTCATTAGGATCTGTATAGCATGACTACCCGTATGAAGCCTTGTGAAGCTATTGATTGAAATCCCATACTGTACATTTCCGGGGTTTGTTTAGGTATTTTATAACACACTAGGTTGAGTAACTTGTTAAAAACTAAGATATGTCTGTTGATCTGTCCAAAGTGTTGTATTGTTATATGAGGGCTATATAGCGGCTGGTGAGGGGAGCAGGCATTAAATCATGTTAGGAGTGCCCCTGCTCCTCAGCTGAGTGGCTGACCTCTGAGCCTGCAGTGGTCACAGCTCTTAAAAGAGGGGAGAGGTCGCACTAGGGGTCTCTCAGCAGGACATGTCTCCAGTTTCCACAACTCTCAGCTTCCATTTGTGACTGAGCTCTCACTCTCCGTCACACACGCACACCCGCACACACACACACACACACACACACACACACACACACACACACACACACACGGACACGGACACACTTTATTTATTTAGTGGTAGTCGAGCATGAGAACAAGCGAGCGATGGGGGATGGGTGTGGTGTTGACACAAAGGCCCTGCTAGTCTCTGAAGGCAGATTCTTCAACATGGCACAGCCAAAGTAAACAACATCTCATGCATTTCTTCATTTCCGTCTGTTGCCCAAGATCCTGCACCAGGCAGTGGAGTCACCAGGGTAGTGTCACTGCACAGGTTTAATGACCTGTGTGGGTGCGCATGCCGCATGGGCAGTCCTTTTGTTTCTTGGGAGGAACAATAGCATGACAGCAAGGGCAGCACTATGATAGGAGAATCAGGTTGGTGCTATAAAGGACAATATCTGCACAATAGGACACATGAACAACTGCACAGCGTCTACTCATCTGTTCATGTCTCAGGCAACAGCTAAAGCAACGGCCAAGCCAAACACCACACATGTGAAAGTCAATATTAGAGTATCATTTATGACAAAGATGTCTTTTCATTTGGATCCATGGTTTGTTTAATAAATGCACTGCATGCATCTCTACTTAATATAGCTACAGGTATTATACTGGATTGCGCTCTCTCTCTCTCTCTTGCTAAAATGTGTAACTGTAGGTGCTGTACAATACTTCATAATATTATGCTAATATCCCTGTTGAGGCATTTGAGACGAGGCGCTGTTGGCAGCAGGAAACATGCAGACAAAAGAGCTCCTTGTCCTTGATGGACCTCCCAGCATGTGGGCAGAAGTAAGAGCATGTGGGGACAACAGAAGGAGACATAAACACGGGCACGAGAGCAACACAAGAGCTGCTGGGGGCCCATATCTTACAGAGGGGTGAAATGGAGGGGGGAGCAGGTTCATGCTTCATCAGATCCTACTTCTGACAGAGCATGGCTGTCTGGCACTGGGGAGGACATACATTACGCTACATCAGAAAGAGCATTGCAGAAGGCTGGCCAATAGGATTCAGGTGGTGAAATGCCCTGGATTTAAATCAAATGATTCAGCTATTAAATCATCTTTATGCAGTAGCAGTAAGACAGAATGTCCTTCCACTTGGTGCTGTGATTAGTAACTTCTCTTTGACATGATCTGTGCCACACACACTGCATAGTGCTTACACTGCACACTACACAATGATCTATCCACTCAGATGCCTATTTCTACATCAAATATCCCAATCTACACATTCAACATTTCTCACTGTGCATTTTTATTAATATGTATTTTTGGAAAGTATATAAATCTACGCACTACATGCATTTACTGATTAAAATATACTGTATGGCTACTACATCTTTCTGAGAGTTTTTTTTGTGGTTGTAATCTTCTTGTAGCCTTGCAGTGAAGTGTAAAAACAACAGACATACTGGAAGCATATTTACAGTGTTTCCCTTTCACGCTGTCTAATCCTGTTGTAGGAGGTGTGTCCACAAACCATCTTTTCTGCTCTAATTGAAGTACACAAAGGCATCAGAATGAGGCAAGCTGTGTGTCCAGCCTTGTGAGGATACACAGGCCCAACGCTGAGGGCACTCACACCACAGCACGGCCCTACAGGCACCACCAAGACTCAAAGTGCACATGCATGCCTTCAGGGAGGGAGCCAGTGTAGTAGCACTAGTAGGCTAGTAGTATAGTGGTGGCACAGGCCTGTGGTAAGGCTGTGTGTGTCCAGTCATAGATCAGTGGATCACCTTTGTGTGTGTGCACTGCATGTGCATGTTTGGCCACAGTTAAGGCCCCCACACATGGGTGCCAATATGAGTGCAGCACATTCAATTACTCAGATTCCACTGTTTTCAATACAACCCTGCACACCACTGACGGACCCTTTTGCTGCTGCCGTGTAGATTACCATTCGGTTCTATTTCTGTCGGCACCGCTCAATAAAGTCCATAGTTTATCGAATGCTTGCCAGTTGAACATCTCAATGCTGATATCCGTGGGCAAGTGACAGGAAGTGTTGGTGCACTCAGGTCGGAGTGTCTATGCGCCGGCCAGACATTAGGAAGCCTTCATGTTTCCCTTCTGTGTTTATGTGTGTTGGTCACCCCATACCACCTCCTCAGATCTCCACATCCTCTCACTTCCTGTTCCTCCCTGTCATCTGCTTTCCTTTCCTGAGTCCTAATTACAACTGACTAGCAGGTGACAGCTACACTTCCTTTCATAGACATCCAGCCTAGTCTTGAAGCTGTGCTGAACATGGACTGCATGGACTTCACTTGTTGGATCTCCTAATGGATCTCTACAGACTGTATTTCAGGATAGAGTATTATCACACTTGTGTATTGGCATCCATCCTGATATATATCAGCCTGTATCTAGCTCAGACACTAAGCCTACCTTACCTGCTTCAGAATACCATATCACAATAGGTCAGCAACTGAAAACACCAATCAACAATGAGGCTTGCCCTCAACACACCTCTATATTCAAGTAACATCACTGACATCCGTGGATAAGTACAATGATAAAACATGGTCTGCTTTAGATCATGCATATTCAGAAGGGGTTTCCTTGGCTGTGCAGGCAACACAGGCGGCTGTAATAGGTCAGGTCAAAATGGACACTGCATCCCTGGAACGCAAGCAGCTAGAGCTGTCAGCCTATATTGTGTGCATGTTGGAGAGCAAGGAAGACGGTATAAGCAGGCCAACACAAAGACGATTCAAGTCAAGTCTAGACAAGCACCATCACACTGATCCCCAAGCCCTTCTCCAGGCTTCTCCACACTCCATCATATGGTGGGATTACGTAACATTCACACATTTGATCATGATCAGTGAAAAGGTCAAATGAATACAGTGCAGGTGGGATACACTCATGCTGTTTTCACATTTAAACCATTGTATCCTAAATATATTTGGGTGGCTTTTATGTGATAGCAATAATTCAATATTAGACAGCACAGGCAGAAACCTGGCAACATTCTAAAAGAGTATAATTGTATTGATTGACTCAACAAGAAGTCAATAAAGCTACACCAAGATGCAGACCAAATCTAATATTGCTATATTGCTATTGTATTCTGGAGTGAGGGAATGTTTGCAGTCAATAAACGGGGGGACTCCAGATTTGTGTTTTAACATAGAATGTAAAGTATATGCAGTGTACAAGAATAAAACATAAAGCTTGTACACACATGAAGAAAAACGGAGTAAAATGTTAACATCTGTTGTAACTGTAACCTGGAAAGTGTTTATGTTCCACATGTATGGCGTTAGCCTTTGATAACTCAGAGAAGGAAGTCCCACTGGGGGAGTTGTGTGATTACATCAACTGCATTGCCACTTCCATCTTCTCAAACAGATACTTTATTCATTCCCCTGGGAAATGTAGCTGTCCAGCAGCTCACACAATAATCTGAGCACTTAAACTCTACTGTATGCATTCAGTGGGTTCAAATAAAGACAGACTGAGGAAGGTTTGTTGTCAGCAGTTTAAATGAGACTGGTGACTGTTTCTTTTCAACTAAATGTCTGACTCAACTCATCAAGAATATACTGTATATCTGGAATTATTTCAACCAATAGCCAATATAATAATTGAGGTGAGCTGTCAATCACCCTTTATATTGTTCATTCTCATTTTAGACCATTGATATTGCGTTGAGATTATTGTTGCTACTGTTTACTGTTCATTGTTTCATTGCACTATTTTATTTTGTAAGTCGCTTTGAACAAAAGCATCTGCTAAATTCCATGACCATAACCAAGTTGAAAAGTAATCATTACTAACCCCTGGTCTAGGCTGCCCTTTTGGGCTATCAAAATCAAATTATTTCAAATGGAATTTAAATAATAAGAGGAAAAGGTTACTCATATTTTATATAAATAAATCATAACAAAAATGTAAACAAATTTAAAGTGAATCTTTTAATCAATAACTGATCAATTAATGAAGTATTGCTATTGGGTATATGCACAGAAGCGATGTGTTGTGGTGGTGCTTTGGTACAAAGTGTACCCAATTCACAATGTGAGTAGCCTGGCTAGCGCCACCACTTCTCAATGATACGTGGTCTGGGAACCAAACGTTAATTTTCTCATACTTGAAAAAAATGTCCAGATCCGTTTATTGGGCACCACCGATGTCTATCAAATGCATCTGTGCATAGCTAATCATCGTCTTGCTTTTCCCCCTGTTCTGTGATTGGTCCCCTATCTGAGGCAAAAACTAGGGCGGTAGTTTCCAGGCCTGCCTTCAGCCTGAATCAAATTGTGTGCAAGGCAGCATGGGAACACCCAGGCTAAAATGTGAGTAGAAGTCAATCCGAATGTTTAACATACTGTGGGAGATGTGGGAGAAGTTTCCTTTTTTTTGGATCTAGTTTTGGCGAAGAGGTTCTGCTGCCTCCAGGCAAGTCCCTAAACACCAACGCTATAGTCCTACAGTGACCAAGGCGGAACATGAGCCAAAACCAAAACAAGCCATGCCAACGCCTGGGAGAGCACCATCTGGACACCCACTCTTCTAATGTGGACAGCGCCACACCATGCATGTAAAGGTAGTCCGTAGGCTTTGTATGTATGTATGTATGTATCTATGTGTGTCTGTCTACATGCATTTGCATACCTGGGTTTTGTTGTCAATGTGCTTACTTTATGTGCTTGTCTGTCTGTCATGTAAGCAGTTTAAACACATTTATGTATTTTTGTGAGATTTGATATCAGACGCAAAGTTGAATGTTTTAACACATCAAACAGATGGCCTGGGGCTGTCAGCACTAAGAGGAATGTCACTTCTTCAGACTCAAAGCCCTGCCACCTGACCTCAAGGTCACAGCCTCTGGCCTTTCCAATGGAAGCATTTCAAAGGCCATAGGATGCAGGAAACCAAACACAATAACAACTAAGTGGGGTGCAATGACTGGCGGAAAGGAGCTTTTCTATTTAGTTAAGCAAACACAGCATTTCAAAGAGTTCCTGAGGTTATTTGAATCAAACAGCTACCATACATCCTCAGAAAGCCTCAGACATAATTTATTGGTGCTCTTTTCAGTAATGCCATAGTGTTATGAAAAAAGGCTTTAAGGCTTTCTACTTAGTAGGCAAGAAGCATTTAGCATAATAAAGCTGAATGTCGTATATGGTATGCACACTGTATGTATGGTATGGTTGCATAATCTTTAACACTTGCCCCACCCATAATGTTTGGACATTCAATTACATCGATTGATGCACATCCACTCTTTTCTATTGCTGCTCTAAATAAAAAAAACACAGAAATACCAGCACCATTTAGTTAGCCAAACAAATGGTAAGCTTTTGCAGTGGCAGAGGGCAGAGGCTTGCTGGTGCTATGGCAGTAGAAAGGGCTGGGCTAACAGGTACTGAATAATTGGTACACAGAGGATCATGATTGCATGCCAAAATTATTAGGTCACCAATTCATGAATATTATTAATCCTTAATTGGCTGTTTTGTTACGGTGCACCACAATTATGTAGCACCTCCAAAAGGGAGGGCAGATAACTGTGAAACCCAAATTCATGTACACCCACACGCTATCAGGTTACAGTGGAGGCACACATACCATCGCCCAAGGCACGACAAAGAGCTTAACGCAGACGTGAGGATGCATTCTGAACACTGCCTCAGCAATGTGCTCGTATGGCCTCTGGAAAGATTTCAAGTCCAAATCCTGACACCTACCCCACTCTCCGGTCAGCTTTATCAGTCCATTTGGGAATGAGTTCCTAATAGCTTTCACAGGATTGTGCACAAAAGCGTCTCCACAGAGAGGCAGCCAGCCCCATTCCAGAGCGAGTCTGGGCACAGGCTGTGGGCTAATGAGACCAAGCTAATCTTAGGACTGCAGCACACACTTGCCTGATTGTTACACAGCATAGGCGTGGTCAACTAGCAGCTCAATTACATTATCATATAAAAAAGGAAGAAAGACAGAGGAACAATTTGTAATGACAGACCAGAAGTAGCAGACCTTTGTGGGAGGAAGAGGTGAAGCTGAAGGCAGGTGGTTGATGTTTATACTACAAAAAGGGGCCCCAGGCAATAATGGAGAAGAACAGAGAAGCACTGTTACTATCTTATCTTCTTCTACTGACATCAGAAAGATTCCCATCTAGATATGGAAATGGGGTTCACTTGATTCCACTACAGAAGCAGGGTGTGGGTGGGGCTGAGGCTGGGGGTGGGGTCAAATAAAACAACAACAGCTAGAACTATGACATCACTCCACATTGTTAGACTATTACTGTAGATGTACTGTACTGTAGTCTCATTGATGCCAGCCAGTCTGAACCCATTGGCAGTCATTTGGATTGTGGGAAGAGGGCAGGAGAGAACACTAGTGTCAGAAACTGGACCTTGGTATCAAACAGTGAGATCTACTGAAGTGAACCTTAGTTGTGGACTTCATTTTACATAAGTGAATTGTATTTAATTGTGACACAATATAAAGTAATGCTTAATAAACTGTGGTTTATACACGGGTGCAGCCAATACACTTGAAAATAGCATAAACACTGCTGTGCGGTTTATAAGTTACATCATGCGTCTAATACACGGGAAATGGGATCAGAGTATACTCAGCACTGATATAGCACATCCCCAGCCTTAACAGCTGCTAAGCGGGGCAACTGGTGCTCCTGCCTCCCTCCTGCTATGACCATCTCTAATACACATAGTGGTCTCTCTGTGGACCTGGAAGAGCAAAGTTCATCAATAATTTATGTACTCATGATGATGACTCTTGTCATATTCAAGCTTTAATACAAAACTGTAGTACTCTTTGTTGTTCTTGAAAAAAAAAAGCTTCATACCCTCTGAAAAAAAAAATCCAACTGATGCCGATAGTAAAGACTGAAAATGTTAAGGATTAAAATTAGTCAGCTCATCAGGATGAGGACAAGCAATTCAAAGACCCAAAACAGCTGTCATTAAATAGTGATTACACACACATAAACACAGGTCCTTTTTCATGTCTGATGTCAAAAAATCTGGCAGGACAACTTCCTGCCACACTAAACAGGGTTGCGCAAACAAAGAGAACACCACAAAGGCCACTTCATTCAGTGAGGGAAACCAACACAGGCATGGGAATCTCTGACAGCACAGTTCAGTTTCACTTGAGCAGTCAATCAACATGACCATGATTTCAATATTGCCTTGAGAGCAAAAATGTACCCTTTCTTAAAGCATATCTGACACTTTGTATGTTTCTCTTTTGTCCAAAGCGACTTTAGTGCTAAATCTGTAATCAATACAAAAGGAAACACAACAGTGTCCAAGTAAACATCACTTTTTAACACAGAAACACCATGTTTAGGTGGGTATAACGTTCTATAACATACAAACCACGTTTATGGCCAGAACAGGTTCAGGTTATACTGAGGCAGAGTTCTTACCATTAAAAGTGTGTTAACTATTAACAGGATTACTAGCAGGATGTAAAGGAAACACTTAATATTCACAGCTAAGCTGCATGCTAGGACTAGGACCTTTAGAATCTGGGTATAGAAACAGTCACCAATGCAATGTAGTCAATTGGTGATACACTCCTTGTCACAGTCCTGACTGGGACACATGTAAAAGAATAGACATACAGTAGACCTACCCCCTCCAATGAAATAGTGGAGATTCCATTGACAAAAACAACAATGTGTGTGTGTGTGTGTGTGTGTGTGTGTGTGTCAGAGAGAGAGAGAGAGAGAGAGAGAGAGAGAGAGAGAGAGAGATAGGGGGAGAGAGAGAGAGAGATAGGGGGAGAGAGAGAATGTGTCTGGGGAGCATCTCAGATCTTGTCCCGGAGTAGAACATCATGAAAGAGACAGAAAAGCTCAAGGTGACTTCTCTGTCCCCCTGGCCACAGAGGAGAACCGTGCTGAGAGCAGGCGTTGCTTTTCAGAATGTTGTCTCAATAATCACAGAAGGATTTCTACCAAACCAACAAGTTACAGAGAAAAAAAACATGGGGCCATGCTCTCATTCTTGTTAAGCAAAACTGTGATAGTCAATTCCTCCACTGTGGTTTGAACAAGTGTCCTAACGCAAGCGCATAAATTGCAAACATCCTTCACTGCCAGAAGATTAGGTTGTGTATAAAAAGGGTGTTCTCATTACCTTATAGATGTTCCTCAGTTGTATTAGGGTGTCCTTCTTTGTTTTTATCTGTTGTGAAACATTGAGTTCGAGATCTTTAAAACAATATTTCTTGCTGTTTGAAGTATAGGTCTGTCTATCAGTTTTCAGTCAGGAAAACGCAAGGGCACACTGCACATAGTCTATAGAGCTACTGAAAGAACACTGGGTTAAGGATTTAAGGTTGTGGGGAGTTTACAACCTACCTCTACACATTCATTGTATCCCAACCCTCCGACAGATCCCTATCACATCACCTTCTCCAGGCTTGCAGCTGTTAGGTCCTGACAAACCCCAACCAAAAACTCCAACAGATCTGTTGTGTTCACCCAGCACTTTCTCAGCATAGCCTCAGCGCTGACTCCCACATGAGCAATGTGTAATGTCATATCGTAGTGGTATTGTTGTTGGACCCACCACGCGCTACACCTAGCCTCTGCATGCCCAGTGACTGGATGCGCTGTCAAGTGGACTTCTAAAATCCGGTAAACTTTGGCCGTGTCAACCCGCTGAAAAGGGACATTTCCAGAATCATTGCTGTGTGTAAATGTATAGGCTATATTGCGGTGCATATCAATGAAGGGTATGGGAGTAGCCTGATCACAAAGGAGACCAAACCACGTAAAGTAAAGGGATACACAAATGTCGATTGCATTGCAGGTAGCCTATATTGTATGCAGTAAACGGTTTTTTAAAACCTATACATTGGTTTGTATATATAAAGATGTATTAATCCAATTCTACCTAAACATTGCTCCTGATCGTTCAGGCAAGCTCGCTCTATACTAACAGCCTACAAGCATTCTCTGTAAATTCTGCATTCTGACACGCTTCTGAGCATGTCATCAAGATACATATGAGTAGCTTTGACTTACCAATTCTACACACGCCGCGTCCCCATCCTCTCCCTCTTTGATAGAACAGATGAATAATATCACGACCTTAGACTTGATAATTAAAAAATGGTCAAAATCTTAACGAGTGTCCTTTTCCGTAGGCTAGAAGTATGCTCAAATGAACTGCTTTCGAGGATGATGATACTCTTAAGCCTGTTACAGGGTACTGTTGCAGCTCCAATAACATGAATAACCGAAAACGTAAAATCTCTCGCTCAACACCGAACTTTCCTCGATGGAACAGGTAGCAGACGCAAATATTATTCCAGCAGATGCATTTGAAGGCTCATGATTGAGGTCCTCGCGCCGCAGTAGTCTTGGTTGGATTACGAGTGAATAATCGCAATACCCTACGCAGTCAAGGTGTGGTTGCCCACACAGCCGGTTTCGGTTGTGATCGTTGAATCAGTGGCTTTTCAGTGGAAGCACCAATTCGCAGGCTACACGCTCAAGGAAGGTTACCAGGGAGTGGAGGAAATTGCGCGAGCAGGCGCGCGCTTGAGATGGATAGGAACCGGTATCGAAATCACGCGCACGTTTAATACAATCTAGGCTGTAGCAAAGCCAAGCAGAAGCCAAAAATGATGGTCATGAAATATGACATCGTTACAGTTTTTTTGTGACTGATATGTTCACGAATAGCCTAGGCTGGATAG